>NW_022279914.1:0-105067 GCF_009193385.2 Nasonia vitripennis
TACTCAACAGCTCGAGTTGCGTTAGATTACCGTACGTTTATCATAGGTTTGATATTAGTAAACAAGAAACCAACTGATTTTGACTCATTTATAATAAAACGTGAATTTCTGAATATACGCGTGGATCGATCTGATCCTTGCGTTTGTACTCAACAGGTCAAGTTGCGTTAGATTACCGTACGTTTATCATAGTTTTGATACCAGTAAACAAAGAACACCTTTAATAATGGGTCAATTCATAATAAAACGAGAAATTCTCCTGAAATAAACGCGGTGGCATCGATCTAATCCCTGCATATTTGTACTCAACAGCTCGAGTTGGTTAGATTACCGTACGTTATCATAGGTTATATTAGTAAACAAAGAAACCAACTGATTTTGACTCAATTTATAATAAAACGTGAATTTCTCATAATGTACGCGGTGGATCGATCTGATCCTTGCGCGGTTGTACTCAACAGGTCAAGTTGCGTTAGATTACCGTACGTTTATCATAGTTTTGATACCAGTAAACAAAGAACACCTTAATAATGGGTCAATTCATAATAAAACGAGAAATTCTCTGAATAAACACGGTGCATCGATCTAATCCTTGCATAGTTGTACTCAACAGCTCGAGTTGCGTTAGATTACCGTACGTTTATCATAGGTTTGATATTAGTAATCAACGAAACCAACTGATTTTGACTCAATTTATAATAAAACGAGAAATTCTCTGAATAAACGCGGTGCATCGATCTATCCTTGCATGTTGTACTCAACAGGTCAAGTTGCGTTAGATTACCGTATGTTTATCATAGTTTTGATACCAGTAAACAAAGTACACCTTTAATAATGGGTCAATTCATAATAAAACGAGAAATTCTCCGAATGTACGCAGTGGATCGATATTATCCTTGCATATTTGTACTCGACAGCTCCAATTGCGTTAGATTACCGTACGTTCATCATAGATTTGATATTAGTAAACAATGAAACCAACTGATTTTGACTCAATTTATAATAAAACGTGAATATCTCCGAATCTACGCGGTGGATCGATCTGATCCTTGCGTGTTTGTACTCAACAGCTCGAGTTGCGTTAGATTACTGTACGTTTACCATAGGTTTGATAACAGTAAACAAAGAAACCAACTGATTTTGACTCAATTTATAATAAAACGTGAATATCTCGTAATCTACGCGGTGGATCGATCTGATCCTTGCGCGGTTGTACTCAACAGGTCAAGTAGCGTGAGATTACCGTACGTTTATCGTAGTTTTGATACCAGTAAACAAAGAACACCTTTAATAATGGGTCAATTCATAATAAAACGAGAAATTCTCTGAATAAACGCGGTGCATCGATCTAATCCTGCATAGTTGTACTCAACAGCTCGAGTTGCGTTAGATTACCGTACGTTTATCAAAGGTATAATATTAGTAACAAAGAAACCAACTGATTTTGACTCAATTTATAATAAAACGTGAATTTCTCATAATGTACGCGGTGGATCGATCTGATCCTTGCCGGTTGTACTCAACAGGTCAAGTTGCGTTAGATTACCGTATGTTTATCATAGTTTTGATACCAGTAAACAAAGTACACCTTTAATAATGGGTCAATTCATAATAAAACGAGAAATTCTCCGAATTACGCAGTGGATCGATATGATCCTTGCATATTTGTACTCAACAGCTCGAGTTGCGTTAGATTACCGTACGTTTATCATAGGTTTGATATTAGTAATCAACGAAACCAACTGATTTTGACTCAATTTATAATAAAACGAGAAATTCTCTGAATAAACGCGGTGCATCGATCTGATCCTTGCATGGTTGTACTCAACAGCTCGAGTTGCGTTAGATTACCGTACGTTTATCATAGGTTTGATATTAGTAAACAAAGAAACAACTGATTTTGACTCAATTTATAATAAAACGTGAATATCTCTAATCTACGCGGTGGATCGATCTGATCCTTGCGCGGTTGTACTCAACAGGTCAAGTTGCGTGAGATTACCGTACGTTTATCATAGTTTTGATACCAGTAAACAAAGAACACCTTTAATAATGGGTCAATTCATAATAAAACGAGAAATTCTCTGAATAAACGGGTGCATCGATCTAATCCTGCATAGTTGTACTCAACAGCTCGAGTTGCGTAGATTACCGTACGTTTATCATAGGTTTGATATAAGTAAACAAAGAAACAACTGATTTTGACTCAATTTATAATAAAACGTGAATATCTCCGAATCTACGCGTGGATCGATCTGATCCTTGCATGTTGTACTCAACTGCTCGAGTTGCGTTAGAATACCGTACGTTTATCAAAGGTTTAATATAGTAAACAACGAAACCAACTGATTTTGCCTCAATTTATAATAAAACGTGAATATCTCCGAATCTTCGCGGTGGATCGATCTGATCCTTGCGCGGTTGTACTCAACAGGTCAAGTTGCGTGAGATTACCGTACGTTTATCATAGTTTTGATACCAGTAAACAAAGTACACCTTTAATAATGGGTCAATTCATAATAAAACGAGAAATTCTCCGAATCTACGCAGTGGATCGATATGATCCTTGCATAGTTGTACTCAACAGCTCGAGTTGCGTTAGATTACCGTACGCTTATTATAGGTTAATACTTGTGAGCAATGAAACTAACTGATTTTGAAACAATTTATAATAAAACGTGAATTTCTCATAATGTACGCGGTGGATCGATCTGATCCTTGCGCGGTTGTACTCAACAGGTCAAGTTGCGTGAGATTACCGTACGTTTATCATAGTTTTGATACCAGTAAACAAAGAACACCTTTAATAATGGGTCAATTCATAATAAAACGAGAAATTCTCTGAATAAACGCGGTGCATCGATCTAATCCCTGCATAGTTGTACTCAACAGCTCGAGTTGGTTAGATTACCGTACGTTTATCAAAGGTATAATATTAGTAAACAAAGAAACCAACTGATTTTGACTCAATTTATAATAAAACGTGAATTTCTCATAATGTACGCGGTGGATCGATCTGATCCTTGCGCGGTTGTACTCAACAGGTCAAGTTGGGTTAGATTACCGTACGTTTATCATAGTTTTGATACCAGTAAACAAAGAACACCTTGAATAATGGGTCAATTCATAATAAAACGAGAAATTCTCTGAATAAACACGGTGCATCGATCTAATCCTTGCATAGTTGTACTCAACAGCTCGAGTTGCGTTAGATTACCGTACGTTTATCATAGGTTTGATATTAGTAATCAACGAAACCAACTGATTTTGACTCAATTTATAATAAAACGAGAAATTCTCTGAATAAACGCGGTGCATCGATCTGATCCTTGCGCGGTTATACTCTACAGGTCAAGTTGCGTTAGATTACCGTATGTTTATCATAGTTTTGATACCAGTAAACAAAGTGCACCTTTAATAATGGGTCAATTCATAATAAAACGAGAAATTCTCCGAATGTACGCAGTGTATCGATATGATCCTTGCATATTTGTACTCGACAGCTCGAATTGCGTTAGATTACCGTACGTTCATCATAGGTTTGATATTAGTAATCAACGAAACCAACTGATTTTGACTCAATTTATAATAAAACGAGAAATTCTCTGAATAAACGCGGTGCATCGATCTAATCCTTGCATAGTTGTACTCAACAGGTCAAGTTGCGTTAGATTACCGTATGTTTATCATAGTTTTGATACCAGTAAACAAAGTACACCTTTAATAATGGGTCAATTCATAATAAAACGAGAAATTCTCCGAATGTACGCAGTGGATCGATATTATCCTTGCATATTTGTACTCGACAGCTCCAATTGCGTTAGATTACCGTACGTTCATCATAGATTTGATATTAGTAATCAACGAAACCAACTGATTTTGACTCAATTTATAATAAAACGAGAAATTATCTGAATAAACGCGGTGCATCGATCTGATCCTTGCGCGGTTGTACTCAACAGGTCAAGTTGCGTTAGATTACCGTATGTTTATCATAGTTTTGATACCAGTAAACAAAGTACACCTTTAATAATGGGTCAATTCATAATAAAACGAGAAATTCTCCGAATCTACGCAGTGGATCGATATGATCCTTGCGTATTTGTACTCAACAGCTCGAGTTGCGTTAGATTACCGTACGTTTATCAAAGGTATAATATTAGTAAACAAAGAAACCAACTGATTTTGCCTCAATTTATAATAAAACGTGAATATCTCCGAATCTACGCGGTGGATCGATCTGATCCTTGCGTGTTTGTACTCAACAGCTCGAGTTGCGTTAGATTACTGTACGTTTACCATAGGTTTGATAACAGTAAACAAAGAAACCAACTGATTTTGACTCAATTTATAATAAAACGTGAATATCTCGTAATCTACGCGGTGGATCGATCTGATCCTTGCGCGGTTGTACTCAACAGGTCAAGTAGCGTGAGATTACCGTACGTTTATCGTAGTTTTGATACCAGTAAACAAAGAACACCTTTAATAATGGGTCAATTCATAATAAAACGAGAAATTCTCTGAATAAACGCGGTGCATCGATCTAATCCCTGCATAGTTGTACTCAACAGCTCGTGTTGCGTTAGATTACCGTACGTTTATCAAAGGTATAATATTAGTAACCAAAGAAACCAACTGATTTTGACTCAATTTATAATAAAACGTGAATTTCTCATAATGTACGCGGTGGATCGATCTGATCCTTGCGCGGTTGTACTCAACAGGTCAAGTTGCGTTAGATTACCGTATGTTTATCATAGTTTTGATACCAGTAAACAAAGTACACCTTTAATAATGGGTCAATTCATAATAAAACGAGAAATTCTCCGAATGTACGCAGTGGATCGATATGATCCTTGCATATTTGTACTCGACAGCTCGAATTGCGTTAGATTACCGTACGTTTATCATAGGTTTGATATTAGTAATCAACGAAACCAACTGATTTTGACTCAATTTATAATAAAACGAGAAATTCTCTGAATAAACGCGGTGCATCGATCTAATCCTTGCATAGTTGTACTCAACAGCTCGAGTTGCGTTAGATTACCGTACGTTTATCATAGGTTTGATATTAGTAAACAAAGAAAGCAACTGATTTTGACTCAATTTATAATAAAACGTGAATATCTCCGAATCTACGCAGTGGATCGATATGATCCTTGCGTATTTGTACTCAACAGCTCGAGTTGCGTTAGATTACCGTACGTTTATCAAAGTTTTGATACCAGGAAACAAGGAACAGCTTTAATAATGGGTCAATTCATAATAAAACGAGAAATTCTCTGAATAAACGCGGTGCATCGATCTAATCCCTGCATAGATGTATTGAACAGCTCGAGTTGCTTTCGATTACCGTACGTTTATCATAGATTTGATATCAGTAAACAAAGAAACCAACTGATTTTGACTCAATTTATAATAAAACGTGAATATCACCGAATCTACGCAGTGGATCGATATGATCCTTGCGTATTTGTACTCAACAGCTCGAGTTGCGTTAGATTACCGTACGTTTATCGTAGTTTTGATACCAGTAAACAAAGAACACCTTTAATAATGGGTCAATTCATAATAAAACGAGAAATTCTCTGAATAAACGCGGTGCATCGATCTAATCCCTGCATAGTTGTACTCAACAGCTCGAGTTGGTTAGATTACCGTACGTTTATCAAAGGTATAATATTAGTAAACAAAGAAACCAACTGATTTTGACTCAATTTATAATAAAACGTGAATTTCTCATAATGTACGCGGTGGATCGATCTGATCCTTGCGCGGTTGTACTCAACAGCTCAAGTTGCGTTAGATTACCGTACGTTTATCATAGTTTTGATACCAGTAAACAAAGAACACCTTGAATAATGGGTCAATTCATAATAAAACGAGAAATTCTCTGAATAAACACGGTGCATCGATCTAATCCTTGCATAGTTGTACTCAACAGCTCGAGTTGCGTTAGATTACCGTACGTTTATCATAGGTTTGATATTAGTAATCAACGAAACCAACTGATTTTGACTCAATTTATAATAAAACGAGAAATTCTCTGAATAAACGCGGTGCATCGATCTGATCCTTGCGCGGTTGTACTCAACAGGTCAAGTTGCGTTAGATTACCGTATGTTTATCATAGTTTTGATACCAGTAAACAAAGTACACCTTTAATAATGGGTCAATTCATAATAAAACGAGAAATTCTCCGAATGTACGCAGTGGATCGATATGATCCTTGCATATTTGTAGTCGACAGCTCGAATTGCGTTAGATTACCGTACGTTCATCATAGGTTTGATATTAGTAATCAACGAAACCAACTGATTTTGACTCAATTTATAATAAAACGAGAAATTCTCTGAATAAACGCGGTGCATCGATCTGATCCTTGCGCGTTGTACTCAACAGTCAGTTGCGTTAGATTACCGTACGTTTATCATAGTTTTGATACCAGTAAACAAAGAACACCTTTAATAATGGGTCAATTCATAATAAAACGAGAAATTCTCTGAATAAACGCGGTGCATCGATCTAATCCTTGCATAGTTGTACTCAACAGCTCGAGTTGCGTTAGATTACCGTACGTTTATCATAGGTTTGATATAGTAACAAGAAACCAACTGATTTTGACTCAATTTATAATAAAACGTGAATATCTCGAATTACGCGGTGGATCGATCTGATCCTTGCATGTTGTACTCAACAGCTCGAGTTGCGTTAGATTACCGTACGTTTATCATAGTTTGATACAGTAAACAAAGAAACACTGATTTTGGCTCAATTATAATAAAACGTGAAATTCTCCGAATCTACGCAGTGGATCGATATGATCCTTGCGTATTTGTACTCAACAGCTCGAGTTGCGTTAGATTACCGTACGTTTATCATAGGTTTGATATTAGTAAACAACGAAACCAACTGATTTTGACTCAATTTATAATAAAACGAGAAATTCTCTGAATAACGCGGTGCATCGATCTGATCCTTGCGTGTTGTACTCAACAGCTCGAGTTGCGTTAGATTACTGTACGTTTACCATAGGTTTGATAATAGTAAACAAAGAAACCAACTGATTTTGACTCAATTTATAATAAAACGTGAATATCTCCGAATCTACGCGGTGGATCGATCTGATCCTTGCCGTTGTACTCAACAGCTCGAGTTGCGTTAGATTACCGTACGTTTATCATAGTTTGATACCAGTAAACAAAGAACACCTTTAATAATGGGTCAATTCATAATAAAACGAGAATTCTCTGAATAAACGCGGTGCATCGATCTAATCCTTGCATGTTGTACTCAACAGCTCGAGTTGCGTTAGATTACCGTACGTTTATCATAGGTTTGATATAGTAAACAAGAAACCAACTGATTTTGACTCAATTTATAATAAAACGTGAATATCTCCGAATCTACGCGGTGGATCGATCTGATCCTTGCGTATTGTACTCAACAGCTCAAGTTGCGTTAGATTACCGTACGTTTATCATAGTTTTGATACCAGTAAACAAAGAACACCTTTAATAATGGGTCAATTCATAATAAAACGAGAAATTCTCTGAATAAACGCGGTGCATCGATCTAATCCTGCATAGTTGTACTCAACAGCTCGAGTTGCGTTAGATTACCGTACGTTTATCATAGGTTATATTAGTAAACAAAGAAACCAACTGATTTTGACTCAATTTATAATAAAACGTGAATTTCTCATAATGTACGCGGTGGATCGATCTGATCCTTGCGCGGTTGTACTCAACAGGTCAAGTTGCGTTAGATTACCGTACGTTTATCATAGTTTTGATACCAGTAAACAAAGAACACCTTTAATAATGGGTCAATTCATAATAAAACGAGAAATTCTCTGAATAAACGCGGTGCATCGATCTAATCCTGCATATTGTACTCAACAGCTCGAGTTGCGTTAGATTACCGTACGTTTATCATAGGTTTATATTAGTAAACAAAGAAACCAACTGATTTTGACTCAATTTATAATAAAACGTGAATTCTCTAATTACGCGGTGGATCGATCTGATCCTTGCGCGGTTGTACTCAACAGGTCAAGTTGCGTTAGATTACCGTACGTTTATCATAGTTTTGATACCAGTAAACAAAGAACACCTTTAATAATGGGTCAATTCATAATAAAACGAGAAATTCTCCGAATTACGCAGTGGATCGATATATCCTTGCATATTTGTACTCAACAGCTCGAGTTGCGTTAGATTACCGTACGTTTATCATAGGTTTGATATTAGTAACAACGAAACCAACTGATTTTGACTCAATTTATAATAAAACGAGAATTCTCTGAATAACGCGGTGCATCGATCTAATCCTTGCATAGTTGTACTCAACAGCTCGAGTTGCGTTAGATTACCGTACGTTTATCATAGTTTTGATACCAGTAAACAAAGAACACCTTGAATAATGGGTCAATTCATAATAAAACGAGAAATTCTCGAATCACGCGTGGATCGATCTATCCTTGCATAGTTGTACTCAACAGCTCGAGTTGCGTTAGATTACCGTACGTTTATCATAGGTTTGATATTAGTAATCAACGAAACCAACTGATTTTGACTCAATTTATAATAAAACGAGAAATTCTCTGAATAAACGCGGTGCATCGATCTGATCCTTGCGCGGTTGTACTCAACAGGTCAAGTTGCGTTAGATTACCGTACGTTTATCATAGTTTTGATACCAGTAAACAAAGAACACCTTTAATAATGGGTCAATTCATAATAAAACGAGAAATTCTCTGAATAAACGCGGTGCATCGATCTAATCCTGCATAGTTGTACTCAACAGCTCGAGTTGCGTTAGATTACCGTACGTTTATCATAGGTTTGATATTAGTAAACAAAGAAACCAACTGATTTTGACTCAATTTATAATAAAACGTGAATTCTCTAATCTACGCGGTGGATCGATCTGATCCTTGCCGGTTGTACTCAACAGGTCAAGTTGCGTTAGATTACCGTACGTTTATCATAGTTTTGATACCAGTAAACAAAGACACCTTTAATAATGGGTCAATTCATAATAAAACGAGAAATTCTCCGAATGTACGCAGTGGATCGATATGATCCTTGCATATTTGTACTCGACAGCTCGAATTGCGTTAGATTACCGTACGTTTATCATAGGTTTGATATTAGTAATCAACGAAACCAACTGATTTTGACTCAATTTATAATAAAACGAGAAATTCTCTGAATAAACGCGGTGCATCGATCTAATCCTTGCATAGTTGTACTCAACAGCTCGAGTTGCGTTAGATTACCGTACGTTTATCATAGGTTTGATATTAGTAAACAAAGAAAGCAACTGATTTTGACTCAATTTATAATAAAACGTGAATATCTCCGAATCTACGCAGTGGATCGATATGATCCTTGCGTATTGTACTCAACAGCTCGAGTTGCGTTAGATTACCGTACGTTTATCATAGTTTGATACAGTAAACAAGAACCAACTGATTGTCAATTATAATAAAACGAGAATTCTCGAATACGCGGTGGATCGATCTGATCCTTGCAGTTGTACTCAACAGCTCGAGTTGCGTTAGATTACCGTACGTTTATCATAGTTTGATACAGTAAACAAAGAACACTTTTTGGTCAATTATAATAAAACGAGAATTCTCTGAATAAACGCGGTGCATCGATCTATCCTTGCTGTTGTACTCAACAGCTCGAGTTGCGTTAGATTACCGTACGTTTATCATAGGTTTGATATAGTAAACAAAGAAACCAACTGATTTTGACTCAATTTATAATAAAACGTGAATATCTCCGAATCTACGCAGTGGATCGATATGATCCTTGCGTATTGTACTCAACAGCTCGAGTTGCGTTAGATTACCGTACGTTTATCATAGTTTTGATACCAGTAAACAAAGAACACCTTTAATAATGGGTCAATTCATAATAAAACGAGAAATTCTCTGAATAAACGCGGTGCATCGATCTAATCCTGCATATTGTACTCAACAGCTCGAGTTGCGTTAGATTACCGTACGTTTATCAAGGTTTATATTAGTAAACAAAGAAACCAACTGATTTTGACTCAATTTATAATAAAACGTGAATATCTCATAATTACGCGGTGGATCGATCTGATCCTTGCGCGGTTGTACTCAACAGGTCAAGTTGCGTTAGATTACCGTACGTTTATCATAGTTTTGATACCAGTAAACAAAGAACACCTTTAATAATGGGTCAATTCATAATAAAACGAGAAATTCTCTGAATAAACGCGGTGCATCGATCTAATCCTTGCATATTTGTACTCAACAGCTCGAGTTGCGTTAGATTACCGTACGTTTATCATAGGTTTGATATTAGTAAACAAGAAACCAACTGATTTTGACTCAATTTATAATAAAACGTGAATTCTCTGAATTACGCGGTGGATCGATCTGATCCTTGCCTGTTGTACTCAACAGCTCAGTTGCGTTAGATTACCGTACGTTTATCATAGTTTTGATACAGTAAACAAAGAAACCTTAATAATGGGTCAATTATAATAAAACGAGAAATTCTCCGAATTACGCAGTGGATCGATCTGATCCTTGCATATTGTACTCAACAGCTCGAGTTGCGTTAGATTACCGTACGTTTATCATAGGTTTGATATTAGTAATCAACGAAACCAACTGATTTTGACTCAATTTATAATAAAACGAGAAATTCTCTGAATAACGCGGTGCATCGATCTGATCCTTGCGTGTTGTACTCAACAGCTCGAGTTGCGTTAGATTACTGTACGTTTACCATAGGTTTGATAATAGTAAACAAAGAAACCAACTGATTTTGACTCAATTTATAATAAAACGTGAATATCTCCGAATCTTCGCGGTGGATCGATCTGATCCTTGCACCGTTGTACTCAACAGCTCGAGTTGCGTTAGATTACCGTACGTTTATCATAGATTTGATACCAGGAAACAAAGAACACCTTTAATAATGGGTCAATTCATAATAAAACGAGATTCTCTGAATAAACGCGGTGCATCGATCTAAGCCTTGCGTGTTTGTACTCAACAGCTCGAGTTGCGTTAGATTACTGTACGTTTACCATAGGTTTGATAACAGTAAACAATGAAACCAACTGATTTTGACTCAATTTATAATAAAACGTGAATATCTCCGAATCTACGCGGTGGATCGATCTAATCCTGCATAGTTGTACTCAACAGCTCGAGTTGCGTTAGATTACCGTACGTTTATCATAGGTTTGATATTAGTAAACAAAGAAACAACTGATTTTGACTCAATTTATAATAAAACGTGAATATCTCCGAATCTACGCAGTGGATCGATATGATCCTTGCGTATTTGTACTCGACAGCTCGAGTTGCGTTAGATTACCGTACGTTTATCATAGGTTTGATATTAGTAATCAACGAAACCAACTGATTTTGACTCAATTTATAATAAAACGTGAATATCTCCGAATCTACGCGGTGGATCGATCTGATCCTTGCACGTTGTACTCAACAGCTCGAGTTGCGTTAGATTACCGTACGTTTATCATAGTTTTGATACCAGAAACAAAGAACACCTTTAATAATGGGTCAATTCATAATAAAACGAGAATTCTCTGAATAAACGCGGTGCATCGATCTAATCCTTGCATAGTTTGTACTCAACAGCTCGAGTTGCGTTAGATTACCGTACGTTTATCATAGGTTTGATATAGTAAACAAGAAACCAACTGATTTTGACTCAATTTATAATAAAACGTGAATATCTCCGAATCTACGCAGTGGATCGATATGATCCTTGCGTATTTGTACTCAACAGCTCGAATTGCGTTAGATTACCGTACGTTTATCATAGTTTTGATACCAGTAAACAAAGAACACCTTTAATAATGGGTCAATTCATAATAAAACGAGAAATTCTCTGAATAAACGCGGTGCATCGATCTAATCCTTGCATATTTGTACTCAACAGCTCGAGTTGCGTTAGATTACCGTACGTTTATCAAGGTTTGATATTAGTAAACAAAGAAACCAACTGATTTTGACTCAATTTATAATAAAACGTGAATTTCTCATAATGTACGCGGTGGATCGATCTGATCCTTGCGCGGTTGTACTCAACAGGTCAAGTTGCGTTAGATTACCGTACGTTTATCATAGTTTTGATACCAGTAAACAAAGAACACCTTTAATAATGGGTCAATTCATAATAAAACGAGAAATTCTCTGAATAAACGCGGTGCATCGATCTAATCCTGCATATTTGTACTCAACAGCTCGAGTTGGTTAGATTACCGTACGTTTATCAAAGGTTTATATTAGTAAACAAAGAAACCAACTGATTTTGACTCAATTTATAATAAAACGTGAATTTCTCATAATGTACGCGGTGGATCGATCTGATCCTTGCGCGGTTGTACTCAACAGGTCAAGTTGCGTTAGATTACCGTACGTTTATCATAGTTTTGATACCAGTAAACAAAGAACACCTTTAATAATGGGTCAATTCATAATAAAACGAGAAATTCTCTGAATAAACGCGGTGCATCGATCTAATCCCTGCATAGTTGTACTCAACAGCTCGTGTTGCGTTAGATTACCGTACGTTTATCAAAGGTATAATATTAGTAACCAAAGAAACCAACTGATTTTGACTCAATTTATAATAAAACGTGAATTTCTCATAATGTACGCGGTGGATCGATCTGATCCTTGCCCGGTTATACTCAACAGGTCAAGTTGCGTTAGATTACCGTATGTTTATCATAGTTTTGATACCAGTAAACAAAGTACACCTTTAATAATGGGTCAATTCATAATAAAACGAGAAATTCTCCGAATGTACGCAGTGGATCGATATGATCCTTGCATATTTGTACTCGACAGCTCGAATTGCGTTAGATTACCGTACGTTTATCATAGGTTTGATATTAGTAATCAACGAAACCAACTGATTTTGACTCAATTTATAATAAAACGAGAAATTCTCTGAATAAACGCGGTGCGTCGATCTAATCCTTGCATAGTTGTACTCAACAGCTCGAGTTGCGTTAGATTACCGTACGTTTATCATAGGTTTGATATTAGTAAACAAAGAAAGCAACTGATTTTGACTCAATTTATAATAAAACGTGAATATCTCCGAATCTACGCAGTGGATCGATATGATCCTTGCGTATTTGTACTCAACAGCTCGAGTTGCGTTAGATTACCGTACGTTTATCAAGTTTTGATACCAGGAAACAAGGAACAGCTTTAATAATGGGTCAATTCATAATAAAACGAGAAATTCTCTGAATAAACGCGGTGCATCGATCTAATCCCTGCATAGATGTATTGAACAGCTCGAGTTGCTTTCGATTACCGTACGTTTAACATAGATTTGATATCAGTAAACAAAGAAACCAACTGATTTTGACTCAATTTATAATAAAACGTGAATTTCTCATAATGTACGCGGTGGATCGATCTGATCCTTGCGCGGTTGTACTCAACAGGTCAAGTTGCGTTAGATTACCGTACGTTTATCATAGTTTTGATACCAGTAAACAAAGAACACCTTGAATAATGGGTCAATTCATCATAAAACGAGAAATTCTCCGAATCTACGCAGTGGATCGATATGATCCTTGCGTATTGGTACTCAACAGCTCGAGTTGCGTTTGATTACCGTACGTTTATCATAGTTTTGATACCAGGAAACAAAGAACACCTATAATAATGGGTCAATTCATAATAAAACGAGAAATTCATAATACGAGAAATTTATAATAAAACGTGAATATCTCATAATCTACGCGGTGGATCGATCTGATCCTTGCGCGGTTGTACTCAACAGGTCAAGTTGCGTGAGATTACCGTACATTTATCATAGTTTTGATACCAGGAAACAAAGAACACCTTTAATAATGGGTCAATTCATAATAAAACGAGATTCTCTGAATAAACGCGGTGCATCGATCTAAGCCTTGCGTGTTTGTACTCAACAGCTCGAGTTGCGTTAGATTACTGTACGTTTACCATAGGTTTGATAACAGTAAACAATGAAACCAACTGATTTTGACTCAATTTATAATAAAACGTGAATATCTCCGAATCTTCGCGGTGGATCGATCTAATCCCTGCATAGTTGTACTCAACAGCTCGAGTTGCGTTAGATTACCGTACGTTTATCATAGGTTTGATATTAGTAAACAAAGAAAGCAACTGATTTTGACTTAATTTATAATAAAACGTGAATATCTCCGAATCTACGCAGTGGATCGATCTGATCCTTGCGCGGTTGTACTCAACAGGTCAAGTTGCGTTAGATTACCGTACGTTTATCATAGGTTTGATATTAGTAATCAACGAAACCAACTGATTTTGACTCAATTTATAATAAAACGAGAAATTCTCTGGACAAACGCGGTGCATCGATCTGATCCTTGCGTGTTTGTACTCAACAGCTCGAGTTGCGTTAGATTACTGTACGTTTACCATAGGTTTGATAATAGTAAACAAAGAAACCAACTGATTTTGACTCAATTTATAATAAAACGTGAATATCTCCGAATCTTCGCGGTGGATCGATCTGATCCTTGCACCGTTGTACTCAACTGCTCGAGTTGCGTTAGATTACCGTACGTTTATCATAGATTTGATACCAGGAAACAAAGAACACCTTTAATAATGGGTCAATTCATAATAAAACGAGATTCTCTGAATAAACGCGGTGCATCGATCTAAGCCTTGCGTGTTTGTACTCAACAGCTCGAGTTGCGTTAGATTACTGTACGTTTACCATAGGTTTGATAACAGTAAACAATGAAACCAACTGATTTTGACTCAATTTATAATAAAACGTGAATATCTCCGAATCTTCGCGGTGGATCGATCTAATCCCTGCATAGTTGTACTCAACAGCTCGAGTTGCGTTAGATTACCGTACGTTTATCATAGGTTTGATATTAGTAAACAAAGAAAGCAACTGATTTTGACTTAATTTATAATAAAACGTGAATATCTCCGAATCTACGCAGTGGATCGATATGATCCTTGCGTATTTGTACTCGACAGCTCGAGTTGCGTTAGATTACCGTACGTTTATCATAGGTTTGATATTAGTAATCAACGAAACCAACTGATTTTGACTCAATTTATAATAAAACGTGAATATCTCCGAATCTTCGCGGTGGATCGATCTGATCCTTGCACCGTTGTACTCAACTGCTCGAGTTGCGTTAGATTACCGTACGTTTATCATAGATTTGATACCAGGAAACAAAGAACACCTTTAATAATGGGTCAATTCATAATAAAACGAGATTCTCTGAATAAACGCGGTGCATCGATCTAAGCCTTGCGTGTTTGTACTCAACAGCTCGAGTTGCGTTAGATTACTGTACGTTTACCATAGGTTTGATAATAGTAAACAATGAAACCAACTGATTTTGACTCAATTTATAATAAAACGTGAATATCTCCGAATCTACGCAGTGGATCGATATGATCCTTGCGTATTTGTACTCAACAGCTCGAATTGCGTTAGATTACCGTACGTTTATCGTAGTTTTGATACCAGTAAACAAAGAACACCTTTAATAATGGGTCAATTCATAATAAAACGAGAAATTCTCTGAATAAACGCGGTGCATCGATCTAATCCCTGCATATTTGTACTCAACAGCTCGAGTTGGTTAGATTACCGTACGTTTATCAAAGGTATAATATTAGTAAACAAAGAAACCAACTGATTTTGACTCAATTTATAATAAAACGTGAATTTCTCATAATGTACGCGGTGGATCGATCTGATCCTTGCGCGGTTGTACTCAACAGGTCAAGTTGCGTTAGATTACCGTACGTTTATCGTAGTTTTGATACCAGTAAACAAAGAACACCTTTAATAATGGGTCAATTCATAATAAAACGAGAAATTCTCTGAATAAACGCGGTGCATCGATCTAATCCCTGCATATTTGTACTCAACAGCTCGAGTTGGTTAGATTACCGTACGTTTATCAAAGGTATAATATTAGTAAACAAAGAAACCAACTGATTTTGACTCAATTTATAATAAAACGTGAATTTCTCATAATGTACGCGGTGGATCGATCTGATCCTTGCGCGGTTGTACTCAACAGGTCAAGTTGCGTTAGATTACCGTACGTTTATCATAGTTTTGATACCAGTAAACAAAGAACACCTTGAATAATGGGTCAATTCATAATAAAACGAGAAATTCTCTGAATAAACACGGTGCATCGATCTAATCCTTGCATAGTTGTACTCAACAGCTCGAGTTGCGTTAGATTACCGTACGTTTATCATAGGTTTGATATTAGTAATCAACGAAACCATCTGATTTTGACTCAATTTATAATAAAACGAGAAATTCTCTGAATAAACGCGGTGCATCGATCTAATCCTTGCATAGTTGTACTCAACAGGTCAAGTTGCGTTAGATTACCGTATGTTTATCATAGTTTTGATACCAGTAAACAAAGTACACCTTTAATAATGGGTCAATTCATAATAAAACGAGAAATTCTCCGAATGTACGCAGTGGATCGATATTATCCTTGCATATTTGTACTCGACAGCTCCAATTGCGTTAGATTACCGTACGTTCATCATAGATTTGATATTAGTAATCAACGAAACCAACTGATTTTGACTCAATTTATAATAAAACGAGAAATTCTCTGAATAAACGCGGTGCATCGATCTAATCCTTGCATAGTTGTACTCAACAGCTCGAGTTGCGTTAGATTACCGTACGTTTATCATAGTTTTGATACCAGTAAACAAAGAACACCTTGAATAATGGGTCAATTCATAATAAAACGAGAAATTCTCTGAATAAACACGGTGCATCGATCTAATCCTTGCATAGTTGTACTCAACAGCTCGAGTTGCGTTAGATTACCGTACGTTTATCATAGGTTTGATATTAGTAATCAACGAAACCAACTGATTTTGACTCAATTTATAATAAAACGAGAAATTATCTGAATAAACGCGGTGCATCGATCTGATCCTTGCGCGGTTGTACTCAACAGGTCAAGTTGCGTTAGATTACCGTATGTTTATCATAGTTTTGATACCAGTAAACAAAGTCCACCTTTAATAATGGGTCAATTCATAATAAAACGAGATTCTCTGAATAAACGCGGTGCATCGATCTAAGCCTTGCGTGTTTGTACTCAACAGCTCGAGTTGCGTTAGATTACTGTACGTTTACCATAGGTTTGATAATAGTAAACAATGAAACCAACTGATTTTGACTCAATTTATAATAAAACGTGAATATCTCCGAATCTACGCGGTGGATCGATCTGATCCTTGCGTGTTTGTACTCAACAGCTCGAGTTGCGTTAGATTACTGTACGTTTACCATAGGTTTGATAACAGTAAACAAAGAAACCAACTGATTTTGACTCAATTTATAATAAAACGTGAATATCTCGTAATCTACGCGGTGGATCGATCTGATCCTTGCGCGGTTGTACTCAACAGGTCAAGTAGCGTGAGATTACCGTACGTTTATCGTAGTTTTGATACCAGTAAACAAAGAACACCTTTAATAATGGGTCAATTCATAATAAAACGAGAAATTCTCTGAATAAACGCGGTGCATCGATCTAATCCCTGCATAGTTGTACTCAACAGCTCGTGTTGCGTTAGATTACCGTACGTTTATCAAAGGTATAATATTAGTAACCAAAGAAACCAACTGATTTTGACTCAATTTATAATAAAACGTGAATTTCTCATAATGTACGCGGTGGATCGATCTGATCCTTGCCCGGTTATACTCAACAGGTCAAGTTGCGTTAGATTACCGTATGTTTATCATAGTTTTGATACCAGTAAACAAAGTACACCTTTAATAATGGGTCAATTCATAATAAAACGAGAAATTCTCCGAATGTACGCAGTGGATCGATATGATCCTTGCATATTTGTACTCGACAGCTCGAATTGCGTTAGATTACCGTACGTTTATCATAGGTTTGATATTAGTAATCAACGAAACCAACTGATTTTGACTCAATTTATAATAAAACGAGAAATTCTCTGAATAAACGCGGTGCATCGATCTAATCCTTGCATAGTTGTACTCAACCGCTCGAGTGGCGTTAGATTACCGTACGTTTATCATAGGTTTGATATTAGTAAACAAAGAAAGCAACTGATTTTGACTCAATTTATAATAAAACGTGAATATCTCCGAATCTACGCAGTGGATCGATATGATCCTTGCGTATTTGTACTCAACAGCTCGAGTTGCGTTAGATTACCGTACGTTTATCAAAGTTTTGATACCAGGAAACAAGGAACAGCTTTAATAATGGGTCAATTCATAATAAAACGAGAAATTCTCTGAATAAACGCGGTGCATCGATCTAATCCCTGCATAGATGTATTGAACAGCTCGAGTTGCTTTCGATTACCGTACGTTTATCATAGATTTGATATCAGTAAACAAAGAAACCAACTGATTTTGACTCAATTTATAATAAAACGTGAATATCACCGAATCTACGCAGTGGATCGATATGATCCTTGCGTATTTGTACTCAACAGCTCGAGTTGCGTTAGATTACCGTACGTTTATCAAAGTTTTGATACCAGTAAACAAAGTACACCTTTAATAATGGGTCAATTCATAATAAAACGAGAAATTCTCCGAATCTACGCAGTGGATCGATATGATCCTTGCGTATTGGTACTCAACAGCTCGAGTTGCGTTTGATTACCGTACGTTTATCATAGTTTTGATACCAGGAAACAAAGAACACCTTTAATAATGGGTCAATTCATAATAAAACGAGAAATTCATAATACGAGAAATTTATAATAAAACGTGAATATCTCATAATCTACGCGGTGGATCGATCTGATCCTTGCGCGGTTGTACTCAACAGGTCAAGTTGCGTGAGATTACCGTACATTTATCATAGTTTTGATACCAGGAAACAAAGAACACCTTTAATAATGGGTCAATTCATAATAAAACGAGATTCTCTGAATAAACGCGGTGCATCGATCTAAGCCTTGCGTGTTTGTACTCAACAGCTCGAGTTGCGTTAGATTACTGTACGTTTACCATAGGTTTGATAACAGTAAACAATGAAACCAACTGATTTTGACTCAATTTATAATAAAACGTGAATATCTCCGAATCTTCGCGGTGGATCGATCTAATCCCTACATAGTTGTACTCAACAGCTCGAGTTGCGTTAGATTACCGTACGTTTATCATAGGTTTGATATTAGTAATCAACGAAACCAACTGATTTTGACTCAATTTATAATAAAACGAGAAATTCTCTGGACAAACGCGGTGCATCGATCTGATCCTTGCGTGTTTGTACTCAACAGCTCGAGTTGCGTTAGATTACTGTACGTTTACCATAGGTTTGATAATAGTAAACAAAGAAACCAACTGATTTTGACTCAATTTATAATAAAACGTGAATATCTCCGAATCTTCGCGGTGGATCGATCTGATCCTTGCACCGTTGTACTCAACTGCTCGAGTTGCGTTAGATTACCGTACGTTTATCATAGATTTGATACCAGGAAACAAAGAACACCTTTAATAATGGGTCAATTCATAATAAAACGAGATTCTCTGAATAAACGCGGTGCATCGATCTAAGCCTTGCGTGTTTGTACTCAACAGCTCGAGTTGCGTTAGATTACTGTACGTTTACCATAGGTTTGATAATAGTAAACAATGAAACCAACTGATTTTGACTCAATTTATAATAAAACGTGAATATCTCCGAATCTTCGCGGTGGATCGATCTAATCCCTGCATAGTTGTACTCAACAGCTCGAGTTGCGTTAGATTACCGTACGTTTATCATAGGTTTGATATTAGTAAACAAAGAAAGCAACTGATTTTGACTTAATTTATAATAAAACGTGAATATCTCCGAATCTACGCAGTGGATCGATATGATCCTTGCGTATTTGTACTCGACAGCTCGAGTTGCGTTAGATTACCGTACGTTTATCATAGGTTTGATATTAGTAATCAACGAAACCAACTGATTTTGACTCAATTTATAATAAAACGAGAAATTCTCTGAATAAACGCGGTGCATCGATCTGATCCTTGCGTGTTTGTACTCGACAGCTCGAGTTGCGTTAGATTACCGTACGTTTATCATAGGTTTGATATTAGTAATCAACGAAACCAACTGATTTTGACTCAATTTATAATAAAACGAGAAATTCTCTGAATAAACGCGGTGCATCGATCTGATCCTTGCGTGTTTGTACTCAACAGCTCGAGTTGCGTTAGATTACTGTACGTTTACCATAGGTTTGATAATAGTAAACAAAGAAACCAACTGATTTTGACTCAATTTATAATAAAACGTGAATATCTCCGAATCTTCGCGGTGGATCGATCTGATCCTTGCACCGTTGTACTCAACTGCTCGAGTTGCGTTAGATTACCGTACGTTTATCAAAGGTTTAATATAAGTAAACAACGAAACCAACTGTTTTTGCCTCAATTTATAATAAAACGTGAATATCTCCGAATCTACGCGGTGGATCGATCTGATCCTTGCGCGGTTGTACTCAAAAGGTCAAGTTGCGTGAGATTACCGTACATTTATCATAGTTTTGATACCAGGAAACAAAGAACACCTTTAAAAATGGGTCAATTCATAATAAAACGAGAAATTCTCCGAATCTACGCAGTGGATCGATATGATCCTTGCGTATTTGTACTCAACAGCTCGAGTTGCGTTAGATTACCGTACGTTTATCATAGGTTTGATATTAGTAAACAAAGAAAGCAACTGATTTTGACTTAATTTATAATAAAACGTGAATATCTCCGAATCTGCGCAGTGGATCGATATGATCCATGCGTATTTGTACTCGACAGCTCGAATTGCGTTAGATTACCGTACGTTTATCATAGGTTTGATATTAGTAATCAATGAAACCAACTGATTTTGAAACAATTTATAATAAAACGAGAAATTCTCTGAATAACCGCGGTGCATCGATATAATCCTTGCATAGTTGTACTCAACAGCTCGAGTTGCGTTAGATTACTGTACGTTTACCATAGGTTTGATAATAGTAAACAAAGAAACCAACTGATTTTGACTCAATTTATAATAAAACGTGAATATCTCCGAATCTACGCGGTGGATCGATCTGATCCTTGCGCCGTTGTACTCAACAGGTCATGTTGCGTGAGATTACTGTACGTTTACCATAGGTTTGATATTAGTAAACAAAGAAATCAACTGATTTTGACTCAATTTATAATAAAACGTGAATATCTCCGAATCTACGCGGTGGATCAATCTGATCCTTGCGTGTTTGTACTCAACAGCTCGAGTTGCGTTAGATTACTGTACGTTTACCATAGGTCTGATAATAGTAAACAAAGAAACCAACTGATTTTGACTCAATTTATAATAAAACGTGAATATCTCCGAATCTTCGCGGTGGATCGATCTGATCCTTGCGCGGTTGTACTCAACAGGTCAAGTTGCTTGAGATTACCGTACGTTTATCATAGTTTTGATACCAGGAAACAAAGAACACCTTTAAAAATGGGTCAATTCATAATAAAACGAGAAATTCTCCGAATCTACGCAGTGGATCGATATGATCCTTGCGTATTTGTACTCAACAGCTCAAGTTGCGTTAGATTACGGTACGTTTATCAAAGGTATAATATTAGTAAACAAAGAAACCAACCGATTTTGCCTCAATTTATAATAAAACGTGAATATCTCATAATCTACGCGGTGGATCGATCTGATCCTTGCGCGGTTGTACTCAACAGGTCAAGTTGCGTGAGATTACCGTACGTTTATCATAGTTTTGATACCAGGAAACAAAGAACACCTTTAATAATGGGTCAATTCATAATAAAACGAGAAATTCTCCGAATCTACGCAGTGGATCGATATGATCCTTGCATAGTTGTACTCAACAGCTCGAGCTGCGTCAGATTACCGTACGTTTATCATAGGTTTGATATAAGTAAACAAAGAAAGCAACTGATTTTGACTCAATTTATAATAAAACGTGAATATCTCCGAATCTTCGCGGTGGATCGATCTGATCCTTACACCGTTGTACTCAACTGCTCGAGTTGCGTTAGAATACCGTACGTTTATCAAAGGTTTAATATAAGTAAACAACGAAACCAACTGATTTTGCCTCAATTTATAATAAAACGTGAATACCTTCGAATCTACGCGGTGGATCGATCTGATCCTTGCGCGGTTGTACTTAACAGATCAAGTTGCGTGAGATTACCGTACGTTTATCATAGTTTTGATACCAGTAAACAATGTACACCTTTAATAATGGGTCAATTCATAATAAAACGAGAAATTCTCTGAATAAACGCGGTGCATCGATCTAATCCTTTCATAGATGTACTCAACAGCTCGAGTTGCGTCAGATTACCGTACGTTTATCATAGGTTTGATATAAGTAAATAAAGAAACCAACTGATTTTGCCTCAATTTATAATAAAACGTGAATATCTCCGAATCTTCGCGGTGGATCGATCTGATCCTTGCGTGTTTGTACTCAACAGCTCGAGTTGCGTTAGATTACTGTACGTTTACCATAGGTTTGATAACAGTAAACAAAGAAACCAACTGATTTTGACTCAATTTATAATAAAACGTGAATATCTCGTAATCTACGCGGTGGATCGATCTGATCCTTGCGCGGTTGTACTCAACAGGTCAAGTAGCGTGAGATTACCGTACGTTTATCGTAGTTTTGATACCAGTAAACAAAGAACACCTTTAATAATGGGTCAATTCATAATAAAACGAGAAATTCTCTGAATAAACGCGGTGCATCGATCTAATCCCTGCATAGTTGTACTCAACAGCTCGAGTTGCGTCAGATTACCGTACGTTTATCATAGGTTTGATATAAGTAAATAAAGAAAGCAACTGATTTTGACTCAATTTATAATAAAACGTGAATATCTCCGAATCTTCGCGGTGGATCGATCTGATCCTTGCACCGTTGTACTCAACTGCTCGAGTTGCGTTAGAATACCGTACGTTTATCAAAGGTTTAATATAAGTAAACAACGAAACCAACTGATTTTGCCTCAATTTATAATAAAACGTGAATATCTCCGAATCTTCGCGGTGGATCGATCTGATCCTTGCGCGGTTGTACTCAACAGGTCAAGTAGCGTGAGATTACCGTACGTTTATCGTAGTTTTGATACCAGTAAACAAAGAACACCTTTAATAATGGGTCAATTCATAATAAAACGAGAAATTCTCTGAATAAACGAGGTGCATCGATCTAATCCCTGCATAGTTGTACTCAACAGCTCGAGTTGCGTCAGATTACCGTACGTTTATCATAGGTTTGATATAAGTAAATAAAGAAAGCAACTGATTTTGACTCAATTTATAATAAAACGTGAATATCTCCGAATCTTCGCGGTGGATCGATCTGATCCTTGCACCGTTGTACTCAACTGCTCGAGTTGCGTTAGATTACCGTACGTTTATCATAGGTTTGATATTAGTAATCAACGAAACCAACTGATTTTGACTCAATTTATAATAAAACGAGAAATTCTCTGAATAAACGCGGTGCATCGATCTGATCCTTGCGTGTTTGTACTCAACAGCTCGAGTTGCGTTAGATTACTGTACGTTTACCATAGGTTTGATAATAGTAAACAAAGAAACCAACTGATTTTGACTCAATTTATAATAAAACGTGAATATCTCCGAATCTTCGCGGTGGATCGATCTGATCCTTGCACCGTTGTACTCAACTGCTCGAGTTGCGTTAGATTACCGTACGTTTATCAAAGGTTTAATATAAGTAAACAACGAAACCAACTGTTTTTGCCTCAATTTATAATAAAACGTGAATATCTCCGAATCTACGCGGTGGATCGATCTGATCCTTGCGCGGTTGTACTCAAAAGGTCAAGTTGCGTGAGATTACCGTACATTTATCATAGTTTTGATACCAGGAAACAAAGAACACCTTTAAAAATGGGTCAATTCATAATAAAACGAGAAATTCTCCGAATCTACGCAGTGGATCGATATGATCCTTGCGTATTTGTACTCAACAGCTCGAGTTGCGTTAGATTACCGTACGTTTATCATAGGTTTGATATTAGTAAACAAAGAAAGCAACTGATTTTGACTTAATTTATAATAAAACGTGAATATCTCCGAATCTGCGCAGTGGATCGATATGATCCATGCGTATTTGTACTCGACAGCTCGAATTGCGTTAGATTACCGTACGTTTATCATAGGTTTGATATTAGTAATCAATGAAACCAACTGATTTTGAAACAATTTATAATAAAACGAGAAATTCTCTGAATAAACGCGGTGCATCGATATAATCCTTGCATAGTTGTACTCAACAGCTCGAGTTGCGTTAGATTACTGTACGTTTACCATAGGTTTGATAATAGTAAACAAAGAAACCAACTGATTTTGACTCAATTTATAATAAAACGTGAATATCTCCGAATCTACGCGGTGGATCGATCTGATCCTTGCGCCGTTGTACTCAACAGGTCATGTTGCGTGAGATTACTGTACGTTTACCATAGGTCTGATAATAGTAAACAAAGAAACCAACTGATTTTGAATCAATTTATAATAAAACGTGAATATCTCCGAATCTACGCGGTGGATCGATCTGATCCTTGCGCCGTTGTACTCAACAGGTCATGTTGCGTGAGATTACTGTACGTTTACCATAGGTTTGATATTAGTAAACAAAGAAATCAACTGATTTTGACTCAATTTATAATAAAACGTGAATATCTCCGAATCTACGCGGTGGATCAATCTGATCCTTGCGTGTTTGTACTCAACAGCTCGAGTTGCGTTAGATTACTGTACGTTTACCATAGGTCTGATAATAGTAAACAAAGAAACCAACTGATTTTGACTCAATTTATAATAAAACGTGAATATCTCCGAATCTTCGCGGTGGATCGATCTGATCCTTGCGCGGTTGTACTCAACAGGTCAAGTTGCGTGAGATTACCGTACGTTTATCATAGTTTTGATACCAGGAAACAAAGAACACCTTTAACAATGGGTCAATTCATAATAAAACGAGAAATTCTCCGAATCTACGCAGTGGATCGATATGATCCTTGCGTATTTGTACTCAACAGCTCAAGTTGCGTTAGATTACGGTACGTTTATCAAAGGTATAATATTAGTAAACAAAGAAACCAACCGATTTTGCCTCAATTTATAATAAAACGTGAATATCTCCGAATCTACGCGGTGGATCGATCTGATCCTTGCGCGGTTGTACTCAACAGGTCAAGTTGCGTGAGATTACCGTACGTTTATCATAGTTTTGATACCAGGAAACAAAGAACACCTTTAATAATGGGTCAATTCATAATAAAACGAGAAATTCTCCGAATCTACGCAGTGGATCGATATGATCCTTGCATAGTTGTACTCAACAGCTCGAGCTGCGTCAGATTACCGTACGTTTATCATAGGTTTGATATAAGTAAACAAAGAAAGCAACTGATTTTGACTCAATTTATAATAAAACGTGAATATCTCCGAATCTTCGCGGTGGATCGATCTGATCCTTACACCGTTGTACTCAACTGCTCGAGTTGCGTTAGAATACCGTACGTTTATCAAAGGTTTAATATAAGTATACAACGAAACCAACTGATTTTGCCTCAATTTATAATAAAACGTGAATATCTCCGAATCTACGCGGTGGATCGATCTGATCCTTGCGCGGTTGTACTCAACAGGTCAAGTTGCGTGAGATTACCGTACGTTTATCATAGTTTTGATACCAGTAAACAATGTACACCTTTAATAATGGGTCAATTCATAATAAAACGAGAAATTCTCTGAATAAACGCGGTGCATCGATCTAATCCTTTCATAGATGTACTCAACAGCTCGAGTTGCGTTAGATTACCGTACGTTTATCAAAGGTATAATATTAGTAAACAAAGAAACCAACTGATTTTGCCTCAATTTATAATAAAACGTGAATATCTCCGAATCTACGCGGTGGATCGATCTGATCCTTGCGTGTTTGTACTCAACAGCTCGAGTTGCGTTAGATTACTGTACGTTTACCATAGGTTTGATAACAGTAAACAAAGAAACCAACTGATTTTGACTCAATTTATAATAAAACGTGAATATCTCGTAATCTACGCGGTGGATCGATCTGATCCTTGCGCGGTTGTACTCAACAGGTCAAGTAGCGTGAGATTACCGTACGTTTATCGTAGTTTTGATACCAGTAAACAAAGAACACCTTTAATAATGGGTCAATTCATAATAAAACGAGAAATTCTCTGAATAAACGCGGTGCATCGATCTAATCCCTGCATAGTTGTACTCAACAGCTCGAGTTGCGTCAGATTACCGTACGTTTATCATAGGTTTGATATAAGTAAACAAAGAAAGCAACTGATTTTGACTCAATTTATAATAAAACGTGAATATCTCCGAATCTTCGCGGTGGATCGATCTGATCCTTGCACCGTTGTACTCAACTGCTCGAGTTGCGTTAGAATACCGTACGTTTATCAAAGGTTTAATATAAGTAAACAACGAAACCAACTGATTTTGCCTCAATTTATAATAAAACGTGAATATCTCCGAATCTTCGCGGTGGATCGATCTGATCCTTGCGCGGTTGTACTCAACAGGTCAAGTTGCGTGAGATTACCGTACGTTTATCATCGTTTTGATACCAGTAAACAAAGTACACCTTTAATAATGGGTCAATTCATAATAAAACGAGAAATTCTCCGAATCTACGCAGTGGATCGATATGATCCTTGCATAGTTGTACTCAACAGCTCGAGTTGCGTTAGATTACCGTACGCTTATTATAGGTTAATACTTGTGAGCAATGAAACTAACTGATTTTGAAACAATTTATAATAAAACGTGAATTTCTCATAATGTACGCGGTGGATCGATCTGATCCTTGCGCGGTTGTACTCAACAGGTCAAGTTGCGTGAGATTACCGTACGTTTATCATAGTTTTGATACCAGTAAACAAAGAACACCTTTAATAATGGGTCAATTCATAATAAAACGAGAAATTCTCTGAATAAACGCGGTGCATCGATCTAATCCCTGCATAGTTGTACTCAACAGCTCGAGTTGGTTAGATTACCGTACGTTTATCAAAGGTATAATATTAGTAAACAAAGAAACCAACTGATTTTGACTCAATTTATAATAAAACGTGAATTTCTCATAATGTACGCGGTGGATCGATCTGATCCTTGCGCGGTTGTACTCAACAGGTCAAGTTGGGTTAGATTACCGTACGTTTATCATAGTTTTGATACCAGTAAACAAAGAACACCTTGAATAATGGGTCAATTCATAATAAAACGAGAAATTCTCTGAATAAACACGGTGCATCGATCTAATCCTTGCATAGTTGTACTCAACAGCTCGAGTTGCGTTAGATTACCGTACGTTTATCATAGGTTTGATATTAGTAATCAACGAAACCAACTGATTTTGACTCAATTTATAATAAAACGAGAAATTCTCTGAATAACGCGGTGCATCGATCTGATCCTTGCGCGGTTATACTCTACAGGTCAAGTTGCGTTAGATTACCGTATGTTTATCATAGTTTTGATACCAGTAAACAAAGTGCACCTTTAATAATGGGTCAATTCATAATAAAACGAGAAATTCTCCGAATGTACGCAGTGTATCGATATGATCCTTGCATATTTGTACTCGACAGCTCGAATTGCGTTAGATTACCTTACGTTCATCATAGGTTTGATATTAGTAATCAACGAAACCAACTGATTTTGACTCAATTTATAATAAAACGAGAAATTCTCTGAATAAACGCGGTGCATCGATCTAATCCTTGCATAGTTGTACTCAACAGGTCAAGTTGCGTTAGATTACCGTATGTTTATCATAGTTTTGATACCAGTAAACAAAGTACACCTTTAATAATGGGTCAATTCATAATAAAACGAGAAATTCTCCGAATGTACGCAGTGGATCGATATTATCCTTGCATATTTGTACTCGACAGCTCCAATTGCGTTAGATTACCGTACGTTCATCATAGATTTGATATTAGTAATCAACGAAACCAACTGATTTTGACTCAATTTATAATAAAACGAGAAATTATCTGAATAAACGCGGTGCATCGATCTGATCCTTGCGCGGTTGTACTCAACAGGTCAAGTTGCGTTAGATTACCGTATGTTTATCATAGTTTTGATACCAGTAAACAAAGTACACCTTTAATAATGGGTCAATTCATAAGAAAACGAGAAATTCTCCGAATCTACGCAGTGGATCGATATGATCCTTGCGTATTTTTACTCAACAGCTCGAGTTGCGTTAGATTACCGTACGTTTATCAAAGGTATAATATTAGTAAACAAAGAAACCAACTGATTTTGCCTCAATTTATAATAAAACGTGAATATCTCCGAATCTACGCGGTGGATCGATCTGATCCTTGCGTGTTTGTACTCAACAGCTCGAGTTGCGTTAGATTACTGTACGTTTACCATAGGTTTGATAACAGTAAACAAAGAAACCAACTGATTTTGACTCAATTTATAATAAAACGTGAATATCTCGTAATCTACGCGGTGGATCGATCTGATCCTTGCGCGGTTGTACTCAACAGGTCAAGTAGCGTGAGATTACCGTACGTTTATCGTAGTTTTGATACCAGTAAACAAAGAACACCTTTAATAATGGGTCAATTCATAATAAAACGAGAAATTCTCTGAATAAACGCGGTGCATCGATCTAATCCCTGCATAGTTGTACTCAACAGCTCGTGTTGCGTTAGATTACCGTACGTTTATCAAAGGTATAATATTAGTAACCAAAGAAACCAACTGATTTTGACTCAATTTATAATAAAACGTGAATTTCTCATAATGTACGCGGTGAATCGATCTGATCCTTGCGCGGTTGTACTCAACAGGTCAAGTTGCGTTAGATTACCGTATGTTTATCATAGTTTTGATACCAGTAAACAAAGTACACCTTTAATAATGGGTCAATTCATAATAAAACGAGAAATTCTCTGAATAAACGCGGTGCATCGATCTAATCCTTTCATAGATGTACTCAACAGCTCGAGTTGCGTTAGATTACCGTACGATTATCATAGGTTTGATATTAGTAATCAACGAAACCAACTGATTTTGCCTCAATTTATAATAAAACGTGAATATCTCATAAACTACGCGGTGGATCGATCTGATACTTGCGCCGTTCTACTCAACAGCTCGAGTTGCGTTAGATTGCCCTACGTTTATCAAAGGTTTAATATTAGTAAACAAAGAAACCAACTGATTTTGCCTCAATTTATAATAAAACGTGAATATCTCATAATCTACGCGGTGGATCGATCTGATCCTTGCGCGGTTGTACTCAACAGGTCAAGTTGCGTGAGATTACCGTACGTTTATCATAGTTTTGATACCAAGAAACAAAGAACACCTTTAATAATGGGTCAATTCATAATAAAACAAGAAATTCTCTGAATAAACGGGGTGCATCGATCTAATCCCTGCATAGTTGTACTCAACAGCTCGAGTTGCTTCAGATTACCGTACGTTTATCATAGGTTTGACATAAGTAAACAAAGAAAGCAACTGATTTTGACTCAATTTATAATAAAACGTGAATATCTCCGAATCTTCGCGGTGGATCGATCTGATCCTTGCACCGTTGTACTCAACTGCTCGAGTTGCGTTAGAATACCGTACGTTTATCAAAGGTTTAATATAAGTAAACAACGAAACCAACTGATTTTGCCTCAATTTATAATAAAACGTGAATATCTCCGAATCTTCGCGGTGGATCGATCTGATCCTTGCGCGGTTGTACTCAACAGGTCAAGTTGCGTGAGATTACCGTACGTTTATCGTAGTTTTGATACCAGTAAACAAAGTACACCTTTAATAATGGGTCAATTCATAATAAAACGAGAAATTCTCTTAATAAACACGGTGCATCGATCTAATTCTTGCATAGTTGTACTCAACTGCTCGAGTTGCGTTAGATTACCGTACGTTTACCATAGGTTTGATAATAGTAAACAAAGAAACCAACTGATTTTGACTCAATTTATAATAAAACGAGAAATTCTCTTAATAAACACGGTACATCGATCTAATCCTTGCATAGTTGTACTCAAAAGGTCAAGTTGCGTGAGATTACCGTACATTTATCATAGTTTTGATACCAGGAAACAAAGAACACCTTTAAAAATGGGTCAATTCATAATAAAACGAGAAATTCTCCGAATCTACGCAGTGGATCGATATGATCCTTGCGTATTTGTACTCAACAGCTCGAGTTGCGTTAGATTACCGTACGTTTATCATAGGTTTGATATTAGTAAACAAAGAAAGCAACTGATTTTGACTTAATTTATAATAAAACGTGAATATCTCCGAATCTGCGCAGTGGATCGATATGATCCATGCGTATTTGTACTCGACAGCTCGAATTGCGTTAGATTACCGTACGTTTATCATAGGATTGATATTAGTAATCAATGAAACCAACTGATTTTGAAACAATTTATAATAAAACGAGAAATTCTCTGAATAAACGCGGTGCATCGATATAATCCTTGCATAGTTGTACTCAACAGCTCGAGTTGCGTTAGATTACTGTACGTTTACCATAGGTTTGATAATAGTAAACAAAGAAACCAACTGATTTTGACTCAATTTATAATAAAACGTGAATATCTCCGAATCTACGCGGTGGATCGATCTGATCCTTGCGCCGTTGTACTCAACAGGTCATGTTGCGTGAGATTACTGTACGTTTACCATAGGTTTGATATTAGTAAACAAAGAAATCAACTGATTTTGACTCAATTTATAATAAAACGTGAATATCTCCGAATCTACGCGGTGGATCAATCTGATCCTTGCGTGTTTGTACTCAACAGCTCGAGTTGCGTTAGATTACCGTACGTTTATCATAGGTTTGATATAAGTAAACAAAGAAAGCAACTGATTTTGACTCAATTTATAATAAAACGGGGAATATCTCCGAATCTTCGCGGTGGATCGATCTGATCCTTACACCGTTGTACTCAACTGCTCGAGTTGCGTTAGAATACCGTACGTTTATCAAAGGTTTAATATAAGTAAACAACGAAACCAACTGATTTTGCCTCAATTTATAATAAAACGTGAATATCTCCGAATCTTCGCGGTGGATCGATCTGATCCTTGCGCGGTTGTACTCAACAGGTCAAGTTGCGTGAGATTACCGTACGTTTATCATAGTTTTGATACCAGTAAACAATGTACACCTTTAATAATGGGTCAATTCATAATAAAACGAGAAATTCTCTGAATAAACGCGGTGCATCGATCTAATCCTTTCATAGATGTACTCAACAGCTCGAGTTGCGTTAGATTACCGTACGTTATCAAAGGTATAATATTAGTAAACAAGAAACAACTGATTTTGCCTCAATTATAATAAAACGTGAATATCTCCGAATCTACGCGGTGGATCGATCTGATCCTTGCGTGTTTGTACTCAACAGCTCGAGTTGCGTTAGATTACTGTACGTTTACCATAGGTTTGATAACAGTAAACCAAGAAACCAACTGATTTTGCCTCAATTTATAATAAAACGTGAATATCTCCGAATCTTCGCGGTGGATCGATCTGATCCTTGCGCGGTTGTACTCAACAGGTCAAGTTGCGTGAGATTACCGTACGTTTATCATAGTTTTGATACCAGTAAACAAAGTACACCTTTAATAATGGGTCAATTCATAATAAAACGGGAAATTCTCTGAATAAACGCGGTGCATCGATCTAATCCTTTCATAGATGTACTCAACAGCTCGAGTTGCGTTAGATTACCGTACGATTATCATAGGTTTGATATTAGTAATCAACGAAACCAACTGATTTTGCCTCAATTTATAATAAAACGTGAATATCTCATAAACTACGCGGTGGATCGATCTGATACTTGCGCCGTTCTACTCAACAGCTCGAGTTGCGTTAGATTGCCCTACGTTTATCAAAGGTTTAATATTAGTAACAAAGAACCAACTGATTTTGAAACTCAATTTATAATAAAAACGTGAATTCTCATAATCTACGCGGTGGATCGATCTGATCCTTGCCGGTTGTACTCAACAGTCGAGTTGCGTTAGATTACCGTACGTTTATCATAGTTTGATACCAGTAAACAAAGAACACTTTTAATAATGGGTCAATTCATAAATAAAACGAGAAATTCTCTGAATAAACGCGGTGCATCGATCTAATCCTTTATAGTTGTACTCAACAGCTCGAGTTGCGTTAGATTACCGTACGTTTATCATAGGTTTGATATTAGTAAACAAAGAAACCAACTGATTTTGCCTCAATTTATAATAAAACGTGAATATCTCAATAAACTACGCGGTGGATCGATCTGATCCTTGCGCCGTTGTACTCAACAGCTCGAGTTGCGTTAGATTACCGTACGTTTATCGAGGTTTAATATTAGTAAACGAAAGAAACCAACTGATTTTTACTCAATTTATAATAAAACATTAGATATCTCATAATCTACGCGGTGGATCGATCTGATCGCTTGCGCGGTTGTACTCGAACAGGTCAGGATTGCGTGAGACGTACGTTTATCATAGTTCGATGCCAAGAGCAAAGAACACCTTTAATAATGGGTCCCAATTCACTTAATAAAACAGAAATTCTCTGGGCAGCCAGGTGCATGATCTAATCACTATAGTTGTACTCAACAGCTCGAGTTGCCGTCAGATTACCATTACGTTTATCATGGTTTGATAATGCTCAAAAGAAAGCAACCTGATTTTGACTCATTTTATAATAAAACGTGAATACTCCAGATATTACGCGTTGATCGATCTGATCCTTGCACCGTTATGCTCAATAACGAGTTGCGTTGAGAATACCAGTACGTTTATCAAGGTTTAATAGATGAAACAGAAACCAACTGATTTTGCTTTCAGTTGCAATAAAACATTGAATGTCTCGGAATCTTCGCGTTGGATCGATCTGATCATGCGCGGTTGTACTCAACAGGTCAAATTGCGTGGAACACCGTACGTTTATCATAGTTTGACCGCAGTAAACCAGAACACCTCGAATATTGAGTCAATTCCATAATAAAACAGAAATTCTCTGAATAAAGCCACGGTATCGATCTGTCCCTTGCATAGTTGTACTCAGCAACCGAGTTGCGTTAGATTGCTGTACGTTTACCATGGAACGATAATAGTAAGCGAAACAACTGATTTTGACAATTTATAATAAAACGAAATTCTCTTAATAAACTTTGGTACATCGATCAATCGCCCGCATGGTTGGCACTCAGCACCAACCGGTTACGTTAGATTGCAATACGCAGCATCTGGATAATATTTGTGAGCAGCTGGAAACTAACTGGTTTAGAGCAATTTGCAATAAAACGTGAATTTCTCATAATGTACGCGGTGGATCGTCGGTCAGGTTGTACTCAACAGGTCAGGATTTGCGTTAGATTACCATTGCGTTTGTAATAGTTTGCGGTAGTAAACAAAATTACGCAGCTTTAATAATGGGTCAATTCATAATAAAGAGCGAGAATTCTCTTAATAAACACGGTGCATCGATTAATTCTTGCATGGTTATTGCTCAGCCTCAGGTTGGGTTAGATTACCGCGCGTTTACCATAAGTTTGATAATAGTAAACCGAAACCTTTGGTTTTGACTCAATTTATAATAAGCGTGAACCATCTCCGAATCTACGCGGTGGATCGATCCTGATCGCCCGCGGTTATTGCTTTCAAAGGTCGTTGTGAGGATTACCGTACATTTATCGCGGATTTTGATGCAGGAAACAAGAACACCTTTAAAAATGGAATCAATTCATATCAAAACCGAGAGAATTCTGCCGAATCTGCGCATTGGATCGATATGATCATGCGTATTTTGTACCTCAGCAGCTCGAGTTGCGTTGGGTGTTACCATTGCGTTTTATCATAGGACGATATTAGTGGCTCGAAAAGCAGCTGATTTGGAAGCAATTTTACTCATTAAACGTGGGCTATCTCCGGAATCTGCGCAGTGGATCGTGCTCTGATCCATGCGCGTATTTGTACTCAAACGAAGCTCGTTAGATTTAGATTACCGTACGTTTTAGCGCCAGGTTTGATGTTAATCATTAGAAACCAACTGATTTTTTGAAACAATTTAATAAAACGAAATTCTCCGGAATAAACGCGGTGCATCGATAATCACTTGCGTTGTACTCAAACTGGCTTTCGAGTTGCGTTGATTGCTGCGTTGCCGCGGACGATGGCAAAGTAAACAAAAGAAACCAACTGGTTTGAGCTCAATTTATAATAAAACGCTTATTAGATATCTCAAAGATCCTACGCGGTGGATCGGTCTGATCCGCACGCCATTTAATAACAAGGATGTGGCTGCGTGAGATTACTGCTGCGTTTACCTGGAACTGATATTAATTAAACAAAAGAAATCAACTGGTTTGACTCAATTTGCAACTAAAACGTGAATATATCGAATCTACGCGGTGGATCAATGGTCGCCGCGTGTTTGCCTCCAGCAGCTCGGGTTGCGTTGAATTACTGTACGTTTACATAGGTCTGATAGTAAACCGAAACAGCGTTTTGAATCAATTTATGGCGTGAATTTCTCATAATTACGCGGTGGATCGATCACGATGCGCGTGCCATCAACAACAAGAGTTGAGTTAGATTGCAGAGCAGCTTTGTACCAAGTTAATGCGGAAACCCAATGAAACTAACTTGGTTTAGAAACAATTTATAATAAAGCGAGAATTCTCGATAACCGCGGTGCATCGATACGCAATCGCCCATAGTTGGCACTCAGCAAAGCTCCGGTTGCGTTAGATTGCTGGCACGTTTACCATAGGTTTGATAGTAAAATATAAAAGAAACCAAAGCGGATTTGACTCAATTTATAATAAAAACGTGAATATCTCCGAATCTACGCGCGGTGGGATCGATCTGATCACGCCGTTGTACTATATTGCGTGAGATTAATAACCGTTATAGGTTTGATATTGGCAACGAAAGAAATCGAAACTGATTTTGACTCGAACTGCATAATAAAAACGTGAATATCTCCGAAGTCACGCGGGTCAATCCGGTCGCCCGCGTGTTGTATAACGGCTCGAGTTGCGTTAGATTACCTGGCGTTTACCATAGGTCTGATAATATTGGCTCAAAAAACCAGCTGATTTTTGACTCCAGATTTTATAAATAAAAGCGACCGAATCTTTGCTGGTCGATCGATCGAATAACCCGCGCGGATTTATTACTCCAACCAAGTCCAGGATTCGTGAACCCGTTGCTCCATGGTTTTGATACCAGGAAACGAAAGGCACCTTTAAAATGCGGTCAATTCATAAAACGAAATTCTCCGGAATCTACGCAGTGGATCGATATGATCCTTGCGTGTTTGTACTCAGCTCTCAAGAGTGCGTTAGATTACGGTACGTTGTCAAAAGAACAAATATTATTAAACAAAAGAAACCCAGCAGTTACACTCAATTTATAAGCCAGGCGTGGATATCTCCTAATCACGTTGGATCGATCCGTCCCTTACCGCGGTTAACCTCAGCGGTCCGGTTGTGCGAGATTACCGTGCGTTATCCAGTTTTGATCACCGGGAAACGAGAACGCTAAATGGAATTCAGTTCATCGGCAGAAATTCGCCGAATCCTGCGGTGGATCGTCGCCGATCCTTGCATGATTTGTGCCTCGGCAGCTCGAGCTGCGATCCGGTCACCGGCACGTTTATCGCCGGTTTGTCTCAAATGGCTCGAAAGCAACTGGTGCATTCAGTTTGCATAATGGCATTGAATATCCTCCGGATGTGGCGTTCGGTCAGATCTGATCACCACCGTTGTGCTCGCTGACTCAGGATTGCGTTAGAATACCAAATGCACGATCAATGGTTTATCTCGGTAAATGACAAACCAACGGTTTTGCTCATTTGCAATAAAACGTGAATATCGAATCCTGCGCGGGTGGGTCAGTCTGATCCGCGCACGTTAATACTCTTCCGGAGTCGATTTAAATTTTGATTTGCAGCAGTTTATCATAGGTTTTAAGTGCAATAAACCGTATTTTTGCCTTTAAACCAAATGGGTGAGATTCGTAGCCAGAAAGCCAGAAATTCCTCACCGACCGGCTTGGGTGCATCGATCTAAATCGCCACCAGCGAATCACTCGCGCAATGAGTTTGCGTTCAGATTACCGTACGTTTATCAAAAGAGACATAAGCGCCAAAATGCGCTCGAAAACTTAACTGGTGCAGGCTGATTTATGGCAAACATTGTTTTTCTCCATGTGGCGCGGTGGATGAATCAGATCGCCGCGGGACGCCCTCAACTGAACAGTTTAGGTTGGTGCCTTCACGTTTATCGCAGGTTTTTGATGCAAACAGCCGAGAGAACACGCCCAGATAACGGGTCAATTCCATAATAAACGAAATTCTCTGCGGTCGCCACGGTGCATCGTCTAATCCGCCATGGTTGTTCAACAAAGTTTGCGTTGGTGCAATGCGTTTATCGCGGGTTTGATATTAGTAATCAGCAAAATCTTCGTTTGGCCTCAATTTATGACAAACAATTCTCGAATGAAGCGCGGGTGCATCAGTCGATCGCCGCGTTGCCGGTCAATTGCGTTTGGTCTGGCGCATATGTTTATCCGCCGTTTTGTTGCCGGTAACCAGCACCGCTGGCAACCGGGTCAATTCGCGGCAAACAGAAATTACAATTAACCGCCGGTATCGTCATGATCGCCGCATATTTGGCGCTCAGGCGAACAAGGGGCCGTTAGATTACCGTACGTTCATCACTTCCGGGTTGTCGCCGTAAATCAACAAGTGCTTTGTTTGTCCGGTTGCCAGCCAGGCAGAAATTATACAGAATTAAGGTGGATCCGTCTGATGCCGCGTGTTTGTACTCAACAACAAAGTTTGATTACCATTTCGCGGTTGATGTAATTAAACAAAGAAACAACCGTTGCGGCCTCAATTTATAATAAAGAAACGTGAATATCGCTAATCTACGCGTTGGATCGATCCTGATGCGCAGTTGCCTCAACGGGTGGTGGCGAGATTGCCGATTTATCATGGTTTGATACCAATGAAACGAACGCCTTTAGCGCTTAAACAAAGGTCGATTCATAGCAGGCGAAGTGAACTCGCAGCGCGATTATCGATCTGTCCTGCATGGGTTTACCGGCTCAGGGTGCGATACAAGATTACATGCGTTTATCGCCGGGTTTTGATATTAATCCAGCAGCTGGTGCATTCCAGTTATGACAAAGGCGTGAATATCTCCGAATCTTCGCGGGTGGATCGATCCCTGGTCTTGCTGTTTGTGCTCAACTGCGCTCAGTTGGATTCCGAATACCGTGCGTTTATAAGGTTTTGTACCAAAGTAAACAACGAGAACCAACGGTTTTGCCTCGATTTGCCATTAAGCATTGAATCTCCGGTCACTGGCGGGTGGATCGATCAGTCGCCAGGACATACTCAGAAAGCGGTCAGGTGCGTGGATACGCATTTATCGCCGGTTTTGACCACCAAGTAAACCGAAGTACCTTTAATAATGATTAAATTCATAATAAAACGAGAAATTCATCCGGTCGCGGTGGATGTTCATGATCCCTTACGCCGTTGTACTCGGCAAACAAGTTGCGTTAAGATTACCGTACCCTTTAATATGGAACAGCGCACGCGTGAAACAAATAAACTAACGTTTACAAAACGTTCGCCAAAGGCATTGAATTTCTCGCAATGCCGCGCGGTGGGATGAATCCAGTCGCGTTCGCCTCAGCAGTCCGGTGCGTTCCAGATTGCCGGCGCGTTTATCATGGTTTTAGAGACGGTAACAAAGAAACAGCACAATAATGGATTGATTCGTAATAAACAGGAAATTCTCTGAATAAACGCGTGCATCGATCTAATCCTTTCATAGAATGTACTCTCAACGGCTCCGGGTGCGTTAAAGTGCAGCCGCAGGTATCCAGGTTTGATAAGTAATCAGCGAAACCAACTTCGTTACTGCCTCGGGTATAATAAACGTAGAATATCTCGCAAACTACGTTGGATAGATCACGATGCCCGCTTCGTTCTACTCAACAGCTCGAGTTGCGTTGCCTACGTTTATCAAAGGGTTTAATAATGGTAAACGAAAGAAACCAACTGATTTTTTACTCCGTTCGTAAATAAAGCAGTGAATATCTCACCGTCTACGCGGTGGATCCTGATCGATCGCGCGGTTGTATCAACGAAATTCCAGTGCATTGCAGATTACGGCCACGTTATCGCCAGTTTTGGGCCTGAAGTAGCGAAACAAAGAACACCTCGAAATAAACCAGTCGTTCATAATAAAACTTGAAGAGAAATTCTCTGATCAGCTTACGGTGCGCATCCGTCTAATCTTGCATAGTTGTACTCAGCAGCTCGAGTTGCGTTAAGATTCACTGTGCGTTTACATGGGTTTGAAGTAATGGTAAACAAAAGAAACCAGCTGATTTTGCATTTATAATAAAACGAAATTCTCTTGTAAGCGGTACATCGATCTAATCGCCCATAGTTGTACCAACTACTCGAGTTGCGTTAGATTACCGTACGCTTGTATAGGTTATCTGTTTGGCTGACAATGAAACCCGCTGGTTAGAAGCTCAGACACTGGCAAACGTGAATTTCTCATAATGTGCGCGGTGGTCAGTCTGATCAACGCGCGTTGTACTCAACAAGGTCAGGATTTGCGTTAGATTGCCGTACGTTTATCAGTAGTTTTGATACCAGTAAAATAAGGCCTTTTAATAATGGGTCAATTCATAATAAAACGAAATTGTAATAAAGCCACGGTGCATCGATCTAATTCTTGCATAGAGGTTGGCACTCAACAGCTCGAGTTGCGCGTTAGATTACCGTACGTTTATCAAAGGTACGTATTAGTAAACAAAGAAACCAACTGATTTTTGCATATTTTATAATAAAACGTGAATATCTCGTAATACGCGGTGGATCGATCTGATCCTTGCGCGTTGCATATCAACAGTCCGAAGTAGCGTGAGATTACCGTACGTTTATGTGATTTTTGATACCGGTATTAAAGAACGCAGCCTTTAATAATGGGTCAATTCACTTCAATAAAACGAGAAATTCTCTGAATCGGCTTACTTGATCATCAAGTCTAATCCCTGCATAAGTTCAGTACTCAACAAAAGCTCGAGTTGATTCCGGGTACCGACTACGTTTATCAAAGGTATAATAATTAAGTAAACAAAAGAAACCAACTGAATTTTTGACTCAGTGCAACGAAGCGTGAATTTCATAATGTACGCGGTGGATCGATCTGGATATGCGCGGGGTTATGCCTCAACAAGTCAAGTTAGGTTGAATTACCGTACGTTTATCATAGTTTTGATACGGTAAACAAAAGAACACCTTGAATAATGGGTCGAATTCATAATAAAACGAAATTCTCTGAATAAACACGGTGCATCGATCTAATCCTTGCATAGTTGTACTCAACAGCTCCGGTGCGTTAGATTACGTACGTTTATCATAGGTTTTGATATTAGTAATCGGCAAACCTTTCAGATTTTGACTCAATTTATAATAAACAAGAAATTCTCTGAATGAAAGCACCCCGGTGCATCGATCTACAGATCCTTGCGCTGGTTATACTCACAGGTCAAGTTGCGTTGGAATTACCGTATGTTTATCATAGTTTTGATACCAGTAAACAAAGTACACACCTTTAATAATGGATGAATTCATAATAAAACAGAAATTCTCAAGATGTACGCAGTGTATCCGTCTTGAATCCTTGCATATTTACTCAACAGCTCGAGTTGCGTTAGATTACCGTACGTTTATCATAGGTTTGATATTAGTAAACAAGAAACCAACTGATTTTGACTCATTTATAATAAAACGTGAATTTCTGAATATACGCGTGGATCGATCTGATCCTTGCGTTTGTACTCAACAGGTCAAGTTGCGTTAGATTACCGTACGTTTATCATAGTTTTGATACCAGTAAACAAAGAACACCTTTAATAATGGGTCAATTCATAATAAAACGAGAAATTCTCCTGAAATAAACGCGGTGGCATCGATCTAATCCCTGCATATTTGTACTCAACAGCTCGAGTTGGTTAGATTACCGTACGTTATCATAGGTTATATTAGTAAACAAAGAAACCAACTGATTTTGACTCAATTTATAATAAAACGTGAATTTCTCATAATGTACGCGGTGGATCGATCTGATCCTTGCGCGGTTGTACTCAACAGGTCAAGTTGCGTTAGATTACCGTACGTTTATCATAGTTTTGATACCAGTAAACAAAGAACACCTTAATAATGGGTCAATTCATAATAAAACGAGAAATTCTCTGAATAAACACGGTGCATCGATCTAATCCTTGCATAGTTGTACTCAACAGCTCGAGTTGCGTTAGATTACCGTACGTTTATCATAGGTTTGATATTAGTAATCAACGAAACCAACTGATTTTGACTCAATTTATAATAAAACGAGAAATTCTCTGAATAAACGCGGTGCATCGATCTATCCTTGCATGTTGTACTCAACAGGTCAAGTTGCGTTAGATTACCGTATGTTTATCATAGTTTTGATACCAGTAAACAAAGTACACCTTTAATAATGGGTCAATTCATAATAAAACGAGAAATTCTCCGAATGTACGCAGTGGATCGATATTATCCTTGCATATTTGTACTCGACAGCTCCAATTGCGTTAGATTACCGTACGTTCATCATAGATTTGATATTAGTAAACAATGAAACCAACTGATTTTGACTCAATTTATAATAAAACGTGAATATCTCCGAATCTACGCGGTGGATCGATCTGATCCTTGCGTGTTTGTACTCAACAGCTCGAGTTGCGTTAGATTACTGTACGTTTACCATAGGTTTGATAACAGTAAACAAAGAAACCAACTGATTTTGACTCAATTATAATAAAACGTGAATATCTCGTAATCTACGCGGTGGATCGATCTGATCCTTGCGCGGTTGTACTCAACAGGTCAAGTAGCGTGAGATTACCGTACGTTTATCGTAGTTTTGATACCAGTAAACAAAGAACACCTTTAATAATGGGTCAATTCATAATAAAACGAGAAATTCTCTGAATAAACGCGGTGCATCGATCTAATCCTGCATAGTTGTACTCAACAGCTCGAGTTGCGTTAGATTACCGTACGTTTATCAAAGGTATAATATTAGTAACAAAGAAACCAACTGATTTTGACTCAATTTATAATAAAACGTGAATTTCTCATAATGTACGCGGTGGATCGATCTGATCCTTGCCGGTTGTACTCAACAGGTCAAGTTGCGTTAGATTACCGTATGTTTATCATAGTTTTGATACCAGTAAACAAAGTACACCTTTAATAATGGGTCAATTCATAATAAAACGAGAAATTCTCCGAATTACGCAGTGGATCGATATGATCCTTGCATATTTGTACTCAACAGCTCGAGTTGCGTTAGATTACCGTACGTTTATCATAGGTTTGATATTAGTAATCAACGAAACCAACTGATTTTGACTCAATTTATAATAAAACGAGAAATTCTCTGAATAAACGCGGTGCATCGATCTGATCCTTGCATAGTTGTACTCAACAGCTCGAGTTGCGTTAGATTACCGTACGTTTATCATAGGTTTGATATTAGTAAACAAAGAAACAACTGATTTTGACTCAATTTATAATAAAACGTGAATATCTCTAATCTACGCGGTGGATCGATCTGATCCTTGCGCGGTTGTACTCAACAGGTCAAGTTGCGTGAGATTACCGTACGTTTATCATAGTTTTGATACCAGTAAACAAAGAACACCTTTAATAATGGGTCAATTCATAATAAAACGAGAAATTCTCTGAATAAACGGGTGCATCGATCTAATCCTGCATAGTTGTACTCAACAGCTCGAGTTGCGTAGATTACCGTACGTTTATCATAGGTTTGATATAAGTAAACAAAGAAACAACTGATTTTGACTCAATTTATAATAAAACGTGAATATCTCCGAATCTACGCGTGGATCGATCTGATCCTTGCATGTTGTACTCAACTGCTCGAGTTGCGTTAGAATACCGTACGTTTATCAAAGGTTTAATATAGTAAACAACGAAACCAACTGATTTTGCCTCAATTTATAATAAAACGTGAATATCTCCGAATCTTCGCGGTGGATCGATCTGATCCTTGCGCGGTTGTACTCAACAGGTCAAGTTGCGTGAGATTACCGTACGTTTATCATAGTTTTGATACCAGTAAACAAAGTACACCTTTAATAATGGGTCAATTCATAATAAAACGAGAAATTCTCCGAATCTACGCAGTGGATCGATATGATCCTTGCATAGTTGTACTCAACAGCTCGAGTTGCGTTAGATTACCGTACGCTTATTATAGGTTAATACTTGTGAGCAATGAAACTAACTGATTTTGAAACAATTTATAATAAAACGTGAATTTCTCATAATGTACGCGGTGGATCGATCTGATCCTTGCGCGGTTGTACTCAACAGGTCAAGTTGCGTGAGATTACCGTACGTTTATCATAGTTTTGATACCAGTAAACAAAGAACACCTTTAATAATGGGTCAATTCATAATAAAACGAGAAATTCTCTGAATAAACGCGGTGCATCGATCTAATCCCTGCATAGTTGTACTCAACAGCTCGAGTTGGTTAGATTACCGTACGTTTATCAAAGGTATAATATTAGTAAACAAAGAAACCAACTGATTTTGACTCAATTTATAATAAAACGTGAATTTCTCATAATGTACGCGGTGGATCGATCTGATCCTTGCGCGGTTGTACTCAACAGGTCAAGTTGGGTTAGATTACCGTACGTTTATCATAGTTTTGATACCAGTAAACAAAGAACACCTTGAATAATGGGTCAATTCATAATAAAACGAGAAATTCTCTGAATAAACACGGTGCATCGATCTAATCCTTGCATAGTTGTACTCAACAGCTCGAGTTGCGTTAGATTACCGTACGTTTATCATAGGTTTGATATTAGTAATCAACGAAACCAACTGATTTTGACTCAATTTATAATAAAACGAGAAATTCTCTGAATAAACGCGGTGCATCGATCTGATCCTTGCGCGGTTATACTCTACAGGTCAAGTTGCGTTAGATTACCGTATGTTTATCATAGTTTTGATACCAGTAAACAAAGTGCACCTTTAATAATGGGTCAATTCATAATAAAACGAGAAATTCTCCGAATGTACGCAGTGTATCGATATGATCCTTGCATATTTGTACTCGACAGCTCGAATTGCGTTAGATTACCGTACGTTCATCATAGGTTTGATATTAGTAATCAACGAAACCAACTGATTTTGACTCAATTTATAATAAAACGAGAAATTCTCTGAATAAACGCGGTGCATCGATCTAATCCTTGCATAGTTGTACTCAACAGGTCAAGTTGCGTTAGATTACCGTATGTTTATCATAGTTTTGATACCAGTAAACAAAGTACACCTTTAATAATGGGTCAATTCATAATAAAACGAGAAATTCTCCGAATGTACGCAGTGGATCGATATTATCCTTGCATATTTGTACTCGACAGCTCCAATTGCGTTAGATTACCGTACGTTCATCATAGATTTGATATTAGTAATCAACGAAACCAACTGATTTTGACTCAATTTATAATAAAACGAGAAATTATCTGAATAAACGCGGTGCATCGATCTGATCCTTGCGCGGTTGTACTCAACAGGTCAAGTTGCGTTAGATTACCGTATGTTTATCATAGTTTTGATACCAGTAAACAAAGTACACCTTTAATAATGGGTCAATTCATAATAAAACGAGAAATTCTCCGAATCTACGCAGTGGATCGATATGATCCTTGCGTATTTGTACTCAACAGCTCGAGTTGCGTTAGATTACCGTACGTTTATCAAAGGTATAATATTAGTAAACAAAGAAACCAACTGATTTTGCCTCAATTTATAATAAAACGTGAATATCTCCGAATCTACGCGGTGGATCGATCTGATCCTTGCGTGTTTGTACTCAACAGCTCGAGTTGCGTTAGATTACTGTACGTTTACCATAGGTTTGATAACAGTAAACAAAGAAACCAACTGATTTTGACTCAATTTATAATAAAACGTGAATATCTCGTAATCTACGCGGTGGATCGATCTGATCCTTGCGCGGTTGTACTCAACAGGTCAAGTAGCGTGAGATTACCGTACGTTTATCGTAGTTTTGATACCAGTAAACAAAGAACACCTTTAATAATGGGTCAATTCATAATAAAACGAGAAATTCTCTGAATAAACGCGGTGCATCGATCTAATCCCTGCATAGTTGTACTCAACAGCTCGTGTTGCGTTAGATTACCGTACGTTTATCAAAGGTATAATATTAGTAACCAAAGAAACCAACTGATTTTGACTCAATTTATAATAAAACGTGAATTTCTCATAATGTACGCGGTGGATCGATCTGATCCTTGCGCGGTTGTACTCAACAGGTCAAGTTGCGTTAGATTACCGTATGTTTATCATAGTTTTGATACCAGTAAACAAAGTACACCTTTAATAATGGGTCAATTCATAATAAAACGAGAAATTCTCCGAATGTACGCAGTGGATCGATATGATCCTTGCATATTTGTACTCGACAGCTCGAATTGCGTTAGATTACCGTACGTTTATCATAGGTTTGATATTAGTAATCAACGAAACCAACTGATTTTGACTCAATTTATAATAAAACGAGAAATTCTCTGAATAAACGCGGTGCATCGATCTAATCCTTGCATAGTTGTACTCAACAGCTCGAGTTGCGTTAGATTACCGTACGTTTATCATAGGTTTGATATTAGTAAACAAAGAAAGCAACTGATTTTGACTCAATTTATAATAAAACGTGAATATCTCCGAATCTACGCAGTGGATCGATATGATCCTTGCGTATTTGTACTCAACAGCTCGAGTTGCGTTAGATTACCGTACGTTTATCAAAGTTTTGATACCAGGAAACAAGGAACAGCTTTAATAATGGGTCAATTCATAATAAAACGAGAAATTCTCTGAATAAACGCGGTGCATCGATCTAATCCCTGCATAGATGTATTGAACAGCTCGAGTTGCTTTCGATTACCGTACGTTTATCATAGATTTGATATCAGTAAACAAAGAAACCAACTGATTTTGACTCAATTTATAATAAAACGTGAATATCACCGAATCTACGCAGTGGATCGATATGATCCTTGCGTATTTGTACTCAACAGCTCGAGTTGCGTTAGATTACCGTACGTTTATCGTAGTTTTGATACCAGTAAACAAAGAACACCTTTAATAATGGGTCAATTCATAATAAAACGAGAAATTCTCTGAATAAACGCGGTGCATCGATCTAATCCCTGCATAGTTGTACTCAACAGCTCGAGTTGGTTAGATTACCGTACGTTTATCAAAGGTATAATATTAGTAAACAAAGAAACCAACTGATTTTGACTCAATTTATAATAAAACGTGAATTTCTCATAATGTACGCGGTGGATCGATCTGATCCTTGCGCGGTTGTACTCAACAGCTCAAGTTGCGTTAGATTACCGTACGTTTATCATAGTTTTGATACCAGTAAACAAAGAACACCTTGAATAATGGGTCAATTCATAATAAAACGAGAAATTCTCTGAATAAACACGGTGCATCGATCTAATCCTTGCATAGTTGTACTCAACAGCTCGAGTTGCGTTAGATTACCGTACGTTTATCATAGGTTTGATATTAGTAATCAACGAAACCAACTGATTTTGACTCAATTTATAATAAAACGAGAAATTCTCTGAATAAACGCGGTGCATCGATCTGATCCTTGCGCGGTTGTACTCAACAGGTCAAGTTGCGTTAGATTACCGTATGTTTATCATAGTTTTGATACCAGTAAACAAAGTACACCTTTAATAATGGGTCAATTCATAATAAAACGAGAAATTCTCCGAATGTACGCAGTGGATCGATATGATCCTTGCATATTTGTACTCGACAGCTCGAATTGCGTTAGATTACCGTACGTTCATCATAGGTTTGATATTAGTAATCAACGAAACCAACTGATTTTGACTCAATTTATAATAAAACGAGAAATTCTCTGAATAAACGCGGTGCATCGATCTGATCCTTGCGCGTTGTACTCAACAGTCAGTTGCGTTAGATTACCGTACGTTTATCATAGTTTTGATACCAGTAAACAAAGAACACCTTTAATAATGGGTCAATTCATAATAAAACGAGAAATTCTCTGAATAAACGCGGTGCATCGATCTAATCCTTGCATAGTTGTACTCAACAGCTCGAGTTGCGTTAGATTACCGTACGTTTATCATAGGTTTGATATAGTAACAAGAAACCAACTGATTTTGACTCAATTTATAATAAAACGTGAATATCTCGAATTACGCGGTGGATCGATCTGATCCTTGCATGTTGTACTCAACAGCTCGAGTTGCGTTAGATTACCGTACGTTTATCATAGTTTGATACAGTAAACAAAGAAACACTGATTTTGGCTCAATTATAATAAAACGTGAAATTCTCCGAATCTACGCAGTGGATCGATATGATCCTTGCGTATTTGTACTCAACAGCTCGAGTTGCGTTAGATTACCGTACGTTTATCATAGGTTTGATATTAGTAAACAACGAAACCAACTGATTTTGACTCAATTTATAATAAAACGAGAAATTCTCTGAATAACGCGGTGCATCGATCTGATCCTTGCGTGTTGTACTCAACAGCTCGAGTTGCGTTAGATTACTGTACGTTTACCATAGGTTTGATAATAGTAAACAAAGAAACCAACTGATTTTGACTCAATTTATAATAAAACGTGAATATCTCCGAATCTACGCGGTGGATCGATCTGATCCTTGCCGTTGTACTCAACAGCTCGAGTTGCGTTAGATTACCGTACGTTTATCATAGTTTGATACCAGTAAACAAAGAACACCTTTAATAATGGGTCAATTCATAATAAAACGAGAATTCTCTGAATAAACGCGGTGCATCGATCTAATCCTTGCATGTTGTACTCAACAGCTCGAGTTGCGTTAGATTACCGTACGTTTATCATAGGTTTGATATAGTAAACAAGAAACCAACTGATTTTGACTCAATTTATAATAAAACGTGAATATCTCCGAATCTACGCGGTGGATCGATCTGATCCTTGCGTATTGTACTCAACAGCTCAAGTTGCGTTAGATTACCGTACGTTTATCATAGTTTTGATACCAGTAAACAAAGAACACCTTTAATAATGGGTCAATTCATAATAAAACGAGAAATTCTCTGAATAAACGCGGTGCATCGATCTAATCCTGCATAGTTGTACTCAACAGCTCGAGTTGCGTTAGATTACCGTACGTTTATCATAGGTTATATTAGTAAACAAAGAAACCAACTGATTTTGACTCAATTTATAATAAAACGTGAATTTCTCATAATGTACGCGGTGGATCGATCTGATCCTTGCGCGGTTGTACTCAACAGGTCAAGTTGCGTTAGATTACCGTACGTTTATCATAGTTTTGATACCAGTAAACAAAGAACACCTTTAATAATGGGTCAATTCATAATAAAACGAGAAATTCTCTGAATAAACGCGGTGCATCGATCTAATCCTGCATATTGTACTCAACAGCTCGAGTTGCGTTAGATTACCGTACGTTTATCATAGGTTTATATTAGTAAACAAAGAAACCAACTGATTTTGACTCAATTTATAATAAAACGTGAATTCTCTAATTACGCGGTGGATCGATCTGATCCTTGCGCGGTTGTACTCAACAGGTCAAGTTGCGTTAGATTACCGTACGTTTATCATAGTTTTGATACCAGTAAACAAAGAACACCTTTAATAATGGGTCAATTCATAATAAAACGAGAAATTCTCCGAATTACGCAGTGGATCGATATATCCTTGCATATTTGTACTCAACAGCTCGAGTTGCGTTAGATTACCGTACGTTTATCATAGGTTTGATATTAGTAACAACGAAACCAACTGATTTTGACTCAATTTATAATAAAACGAGAATTCTCTGAATAACGCGGTGCATCGATCTAATCCTTGCATAGTTGTACTCAACAGCTCGAGTTGCGTTAGATTACCGTACGTTTATCATAGTTTTGATACCAGTAAACAAAGAACACCTTGAATAATGGGTCAATTCATAATAAAACGAGAAATTCTCGAATCACGCGTGGATCGATCTATCCTTGCATAGTTGTACTCAACAGCTCGAGTTGCGTTAGATTACCGTACGTTTATCATAGGTTTGATATTAGTAATCAACGAAACCAACTGATTTTGACTCAATCTATAATAAAACGAGAAATTATCTGAATAAACGCGGTGCATCGATCTGATCCTTGCGCGGTTGTACTCAACAGGTCAAGTAGCGTGAGATTACCGTACGTTTATCGTAGTTTTGATACCAGTAAACAAAGAACACCTTTAATAATGGGTCAATTCATAATAAAACGAGAAATTCTCTGAATAAACGCGGTGCATCGATCTAATCCTGCATAGTTGTACTCAACAGCTCGAGTTGCGTTAGATTACCGTACGTTTATCATAGGTTTGATATTAGTAAACAAAGAAACCAACTGATTTTGACTCAATTTATAATAAAACGTGAATTCTCTAATCTACGCGGTGGATCGATCTGATCCTTGCCGGTTGTACTCAACAGGTCAAGTTGCGTTAGATTACCGTACGTTTATCATAGTTTTGATACCAGTAAACAAAGACACCTTTAATAATGGGTCAATTCATAATAAAACGAGAAATTCTCCGAATGTACGCAGTGGATCGATATGATCCTTGCATATTTGTACTCGACAGCTCGAATTGCGTTAGATTACCGTACGTTTATCATAGGTTTGATATTAGTAATCAACGAAACCAACTGATTTTGACTCAATTTATAATAAAACGAGAAATTCTCTGAATAAACGCGGTGCATCGATCTAATCCTTGCATAGTTGTACTCAACAGCTCGAGTTGCGTTAGATTACCGTACGTTTATCATAGGTTTGATATTAGTAAACAAAGAAAGCAACTGATTTTGACTCAATTTATAATAAAACGTGAATATCTCCGAATCTACGCAGTGGATCGATATGATCCTTGCGTATTGTACTCAACAGCTCGAGTTGCGTTAGATTACCGTACGTTTATCATAGTTTGATACAGTAAACAAGAACCAACTGATTGTCAATTATAATAAAACGAGAATTCTCGAATACGCGGTGGATCGATCTGATCCTTGCAGTTGTACTCAACAGCTCGAGTTGCGTTAGATTACCGTACGTTTATCATAGTTTGATACAGTAAACAAAGAACACTTTTTGGTCAATTATAATAAAACGAGAATTCTCTGAATAAACGCGGTGCATCGATCTATCCTTGCTGTTGTACTCAACAGCTCGAGTTGCGTTAGATTACCGTACGTTTATCATAGGTTTGATATAGTAAACAAAGAAACCAACTGATTTTGACTCAATTTATAATAAAACGTGAATATCTCCGAATCTACGCAGTGGATCGATATGATCCTTGCGTATTGTACTCAACAGCTCGAGTTGCGTTAGATTACCGTACGTTTATCATAGTTTTGATACCAGTAAACAAAGAACACCTTTAATAATGGGTCAATTCATAATAAAACGAGAAATTCTCTGAATAAACGCGGTGCATCGATCTAATCCTGCATATTGTACTCAACAGCTCGAGTTGCGTTAGATTACCGTACGTTTATCAAGGTTTATATTAGTAAACAAAGAAACCAACTGATTTTGACTCAATTTATAATAAAACGTGAATATCTCATAATTACGCGGTGGATCGATCTGATCCTTGCGCGGTTGTACTCAACAGGTCAAGTTGCGTTAGATTACCGTACGTTTATCATAGTTTTGATACCAGTAAACAAAGAACACCTTTAATAATGGGTCAATTCATAATAAAACGAGAAATTCTCTGAATAAACGCGGTGCATCGATCTAATCCTTGCATATTTGTACTCAACAGCTCGAGTTGCGTTAGATTACCGTACGTTTATCATAGGTTTGATATTAGTAAACAAGAAACCAACTGATTTTGACTCAATTTATAATAAAACGTGAATTCTCTGAATTACGCGGTGGATCGATCTGATCCTTGCCTGTTGTACTCAACAGCTCAGTTGCGTTAGATTACCGTACGTTTATCATAGTTTTGATACAGTAAACAAAGAAACCTTAATAATGGGTCAATTATAATAAAACGAGAAATTCTCCGAATTACGCAGTGGATCGATCTGATCCTTGCATATTGTACTCAACAGCTCGAGTTGCGTTAGATTACCGTACGTTTATCATAGGTTTGATATTAGTAATCAACGAAACCAACTGATTTTGACTCAATTTATAATAAAACGAGAAATTCTCTGAATAACGCGGTGCATCGATCTGATCCTTGCGTGTTGTACTCAACAGCTCGAGTTGCGTTAGATTACTGTACGTTTACCATAGGTTTGATAATAGTAAACAAAGAAACCAACTGATTTTGACTCAATTTATAATAAAACGTGAATATCTCCGAATCTTCGCGGTGGATCGATCTGATCCTTGCACCGTTGTACTCAACAGCTCGAGTTGCGTTAGATTACCGTACGTTTATCATAGATTTGATACCAGGAAACAAAGAACACCTTTAATAATGGGTCAATTCATAATAAAACGAGATTCTCTGAATAAACGCGGTGCATCGATCTAAGCCTTGCGTGTTTGTACTCAACAGCTCGAGTTGCGTTAGATTACTGTACGTTTACCATAGGTTTGATAACAGTAAACAATGAAACCAACTGATTTTGACTCAATTTATAATAAAACGTGAATATCTCCGAATCTACGCGGTGGATCGATCTAATCCTGCATAGTTGTACTCAACAGCTCGAGTTGCGTTAGATTACCGTACGTTTATCATAGGTTTGATATTAGTAAACAAAGAAACAACTGATTTTGACTCAATTTATAATAAAACGTGAATATCTCCGAATCTACGCAGTGGATCGATATGATCCTTGCGTATTTGTACTCGACAGCTCGAGTTGCGTTAGATTACCGTACGTTTATCATAGGTTTGATATTAGTAATCAACGAAACCAACTGATTTTGACTCAATTTATAATAAAACGTGAATATCTCCGAATCTACGCGGTGGATCGATCTGATCCTTGCACGTTGTACTCAACAGCTCGAGTTGCGTTAGATTACCGTACGTTTATCATAGTTTTGATACCAGAAACAAAGAACACCTTTAATAATGGGTCAATTCATAATAAAACGAGAATTCTCTGAATAAACGCGGTGCATCGATCTAATCCTTGCATAGTTTGTACTCAACAGCTCGAGTTGCGTTAGATTACCGTACGTTTATCATAGGTTTGATATAGTAAACAAGAAACCAACTGATTTTGACTCAATTTATAATAAAACGTGAATATCTCCGAATCTACGCAGTGGATCGATATGATCCTTGCGTATTTGTACTCAACAGCTCGAATTGCGTTAGATTACCGTACGTTTATCATAGTTTTGATACCAGTAAACAAAGAACACCTTTAATAATGGGTCAATTCATAATAAAACGAGAAATTCTCTGAATAAACGCGGTGCATCGATCTAATCCTTGCATATTTGTACTCAACAGCTCGAGTTGCGTTAGATTACCGTACGTTTATCAAGGTTTGATATTAGTAAACAAAGAAACCAACTGATTTTGACTCAATTTATAATAAAACGTGAATTTCTCATAATGTACGCGGTGGATCGATCTGATCCTTGCGCGGTTGTACTCAACAGGTCAAGTTGCGTTAGATTACCGTACGTTTATCATAGTTTTGATACCAGTAAACAAAGAACACCTTTAATAATGGGTCAATTCATAATAAAACGAGAAATTCTCTGAATAAACGCGGTGCATCGATCTAATCCTGCATATTTGTACTCAACAGCTCGAGTTGGTTAGATTACCGTACGTTTATCAAAGGTTTATATTAGTAAACAAAGAAACCAACTGATTTTGACTCAATTTATAATAAAACGTGAATTTCTCATAATGTACGCGGTGGATCGATCTGATCCTTGCGCGGTTGTACTCAACAGGTCAAGTTGCGTTAGATTACCGTACGTTTATCATAGTTTTGATACCAGTAAACAAAGAACACCTTTAATAATGGGTCAATTCATAATAAAACGAGAAATTCTCTGAATAAACGCGGTGCATCGATCTAATCCCTGCATAGTTGTACTCAACAGCTCGTGTTGCGTTAGATTACCGTACGTTTATCAAAGGTATAATATTAGTAACCAAAGAAACCAACTGATTTTGACTCAATTTATAATAAAACGTGAATTTCTCATAATGTACGCGGTGGATCGATCTGATCCTTGCCCGGTTATACTCAACAGGTCAAGTTGCGTTAGATTACCGTATGTTTATCATAGTTTTGATACCAGTAAACAAAGTACACCTTTAATAATGGGTCAATTCATAATAAAACGAGAAATTCTCCGAATGTACGCAGTGGATCGATATGATCCTTGCATATTTGTACTCGACAGCTCGAATTGCGTTAGATTACCGTACGTTTATCATAGGTTTGATATTAGTAATCAACGAAACCAACTGATTTTGACTCAATTTATAATAAAACGAGAAATTCTCTGAATAAACGCGGTGCGTCGATCTAATCCTTGCATAGTTGTACTCAACAGCTCGAGTTGCGTTAGATTACCGTACGTTTATCATAGGTTTGATATTAGTAAACAAAGAAAGCAACTGATTTTGACTCAATTTATAATAAAACGTGAATATCTCCGAATCTACGCAGTGGATCGATATGATCCTTGCGTATTTGTACTCAACAGCTCGAGTTGCGTTAGATTACCGTACGTTTATCAAGTTTTGATACCAGGAAACAAGGAACAGCTTTAATAATGGGTCAATTCATAATAAAACGAGAAATTCTCTGAATAAACGCGGTGCATCGATCTAATCCCTGCATAGATGTATTGAACAGCTCGAGTTGCTTTCGATTACCGTACGTTTAACATAGATTTGATATCAGTAAACAAAGAAACCAACTGATTTTGACTCAATTTATAATAAAACGTGAATTTCTCATAATGTACGCGGTGGATCGATCTGATCCTTGCGCGGTTGTACTCAACAGGTCAAGTTGCGTTAGATTACCGTACGTTTATCATAGTTTTGATACCAGTAAACAAAGAACACCTTGAATAATGGGTCAATTCATCATAAAACGAGAAATTCTCCGAATCTACGCAGTGGATCGATATGATCCTTGCGTATTGGTACTCAACAGCTCGAGTTGCGTTTGATTACCGTACGTTTATCATAGTTTTGATACCAGGAAACAAAGAACACCTATAATAATGGGTCAATTCATAATAAAACGAGAAATTCATAATACGAGAAATTTATAATAAAACGTGAATATCTCATAATCTACGCGGTGGATCGATCTGATCCTTGCGCGGTTGTACTCAACAGGTCAAGTTGCGTGAGATTACCGTACATTTATCATAGTTTTGATACCAGGAAACAAAGAACACCTTTAATAATGGGTCAATTCATAATAAAACGAGATTCTCTGAATAAACGCGGTGCATCGATCTAAGCCTTGCGTGTTTGTACTCAACAGCTCGAGTTGCGTTAGATTACTGTACGTTTACCATAGGTTTGATAACAGTAAACAATGAAACCAACTGATTTTGACTCAATTTATAATAAAACGTGAATATCTCCGAATCTTCGCGGTGGATCGATCTAATCCCTGCATAGTTGTACTCAACAGCTCGAGTTGCGTTAGATTACCGTACGTTTATCATAGGTTTGATATTAGTAAACAAAGAAAGCAACTGATTTTGACTTAATTTATAATAAAACGTGAATATCTCCGAATCTACGCAGTGGATCGATCTGATCCTTGCGCGGTTGTACTCAACAGGTCAAGTTGCGTTAGATTACCGTACGTTTATCATAGGTTTGATATTAGTAATCAACGAAACCAACTGATTTTGACTCAATTTATAATAAAACGAGAAATTCTCTGGACAAACGCGGTGCATCGATCTGATCCTTGCGTGTTTGTACTCAACAGCTCGAGTTGCGTTAGATTACTGTACGTTTACCATAGGTTTGATAATAGTAAACAAAGAAACCAACTGATTTTGACTCAATTTATAATAAAACGTGAATATCTCCGAATCTTCGCGGTGGATCGATCTGATCCTTGCACCGTTGTACTCAACTGCTCGAGTTGCGTTAGATTACCGTACGTTTATCATAGATTTGATACCAGGAAACAAAGAACACCTTTAATAATGGGTCAATTCATAATAAAACGAGATTCTCTGAATAAACGCGGTGCATCGATCTAAGCCTTGCGTGTTTGTACTCAACAGCTCGAGTTGCGTTAGATTACTGTACGTTTACCATAGGTTTGATAACAGTAAACAATGAAACCAACTGATTTTGACTCAATTTATAATAAAACGTGAATATCTCCGAATCTTCGCGGTGGATCGATCTAATCCTGCATAGTTGTATCAACAGCTCGAGTTGCGTTAGATTACCGTACGTTTATCATAGTTTTGATACCAGTAAACAAGCACCTTTAATAATGGGTCAATTCATAATAAAACGAGAAATTCTCCGAATAACGCGGGGATCGATCTAATCCTTGCATAGTTGTACTCACAGCTCGAGTTGCGTTAGATTACCGTACGTTTATCATAGGTTTGATATTAGTAACAAAGAAACCAACTGATTTTGACTCAATTTATAATAAAACGAGAAATCTCTGAATAAACGCGGTGGATCGATCTGATCCTTGCGTATTTGTACTCAACAGCTCGAGTTGCGTTAGATTACCGTACGTTTATCATAGTTTTGATATTAGTAAACAAAGAACACCTTTAATTTTGGGTCAATTTATAATAAAACGAGAAATTCTCCGAATCTACGCGGTGGATCGATCTAATCCTTGCATAGTTGTACTCAACAGCTCGAGTTGCGTTAGATTACCGTACGTTTATCATAGGTTTGATATAAGTAAACAACGAAACCAACTGATTTTGACTCAATTTATAATAAAACGTGAATATCTCCGAATCTACGCGGTGGATCGATCTGATCCTTGCGCGTTGTACTCAACAGCTCGAGTTGCGTTAGATTACCGTACGTTTATCAAAGGTTTAATATAGTAAACAAGAAACCAACTATGGCTCAATTTAATAATAACGTGAATATCTCGAATCTACGGGTGGATCGATCTGATCTTGCGCGTTGTACTCAACAGTCGAGTTGCGTTAGATTACCGTACGTTTATCATAGGTTTATATAGTAAACAAGAAACCAACTGATTTGGTCAATTTATAATAAAACGAGAAATCTCGAATCTACGCGTGGATCGATCTATCCTTGCATGTTTGTACTCAACAGCTCGAGTTGCGTTAGATTACCGTACGTTTATCATAGGTTTGATATTAGTAACAAAGAAAGCAACTGATTTTGACTTAATTTATAATAAAACGTGAATATCTCCGAATCTGCGCAGTGGATCGATATGATCCTTGCGTATTTGTACTCGACAGCTCGAATTGCGTTAGATTACCGTACGTTTTATCATAGGTTTGATATTAGTAATCAAGAAACCAACTGATTTTGACTCAATTTATAATAAAACGAAATTCTCTGAATAAACGCGGTGCATCGATCTAATCCTTGCATAGTTGTACTCAACAGCTCGAGTTGCGTTAGATTACCGTACGTTTATCATAGGTTTGATATTAGTAAACAAAGAAAGCAACTGATTTTGACTCAATTTATAATAAAACGTGAATATCTCCGAATCTACGCAGTGGATCGATATGATCCTTGCGTATTTGTACTCAACAGCTCGAGTTGCGTTAGATTACCGTACGTTTATTCAAAGTTTTGATACCAGGAAACAAGAGCACCTTTAATAATGGGTCAATTCATAATAAAACGAGAAATTCTCTGAATAAACGCGGGGCATCGATCTAATCCCTCCATAGATGTATTCAACAGCTCGAGTTGCTTTCGATTACCGTACGTTTATCATAGATTTGATTTCAGTAAACAAAGAAACCAACTGATTTTGACTCAATTTATAATAAAACGTGAATATCTCCGAATCTACGCAGTGGATCGATATGATCCTTGCGTATTTGTACTCAACAGCTCGAGTTGCGTTAGATTACCGTACGTTTATCAAAGTTTTGATATCAGGAAACAAGGAGCACCTTTAATAATGGGTCAATTCATAATAAAACGAGAAATTCTCCGAATCTACGCAGTGGATCGATCTAATCCCTGCATAGTTGTACTCAACAGCTCGAGTTGCGTTAGATTACCGTACGTTTATCAAAGGTTTAATATAAGTAAACAACGAAACCAACTGATTTTGCCTCAATTTATAATAAAACGTGAATATCTCCGAATCTACGCGGTGGATCGATCTGATCCTTGCCGTTGTACTCAACTGCTCGAGTTGCGTTAGATTACCGTACGTTTATCAAAGTTTATATAAGTAAACAAGAAACCAACTGATTTGCTCAATTTATAATAAAACGTGAATATCTCCGAATCTACGCGTGGATCGATCTGATCCTTGCGTATTTGTACTCAACGCTCGAGTTGCGTTAGATTACCGTACGTTTATCAAGGTTTAATATAGTAAACAACGAAACCAACTGATTTTGCCTCAATTTATAATAAAACGTGAAATATCTCCGAATTACGCGGTGGATCGATCTGATCCTTGCGAGTTTGTACTCAACAGGTCAAGTTGCGTTAGATTACCGTACGTTTATCATAGGTTTGATATTAGTAAACAAAGAAACAACTGATTTTGACTCAATTTATAATAAAACGTGAATATCTCCGAATCTACGCAGTGGATCGATATGATCCTTGCGTATTTGTACTCGACAGCTCGAGTTGCGTTAGATTACCGTACGTTTATCATAGGTTTGATATTAGTAATCAACGAAACCAACTGATTTTGACTCAATTTATAATAAAACGAGAAATTCTCTGAATAAACGCGGTGCATCGATCTGATCCTTGCGTAGTTTGTACTCAACAGCTCGAGTTGCGTTAGATTACCGTACGTTTATCATAGGTTTGATATAGTAAACAAAGAAACAACTGATTTTGACTCAATTTATAATAAAACGTGAATATCTCCGAATCTACGCAGTGGATCGATATGATCCTTGCGTATTTGTACTCAACAGCTCGAGTTGCGTTAGATTACCGTACGTTTATCATAGGTTTAATATAAGTAAACAACGAAACCAACTGATTTTGACTCAATTTATAATAAAACGTGAATATCTCCGAATCTACGCGGTGGATCGATCTGATCCTTGCCGTTGTACTCAACAGCTCGAGTTGCGTTAGATTACCGTACGTTTATCAAAGGTTTGATATTAGTAAACAAAGAAACAACTGATTTTGACTCAATTTATAATAAAACGTGAATATCTCCGAATCTACGCGGTGGATCGATCTGATCCTTGCGTGTTTGTACTCAACAGCTCGAGTTGCGTTAGATTACCGTACGTTTATCATAGGTTTGATAAGTAAACAAAGACACCTTAAAATGGGTCAATTCATAATAAAACGAGAAATTCTCCGAATTACGCAGTGGATCGATATGATCCTTGCGTATTTGTACTCAACAGCTCGAGTTGCGTTAGATTACCGTACGTTTATCATAGGTTTGATATTAGTAAACAAAGAACCAACTGATTTTGACTCAATTTATAATAAAACGTGAAATTCTCCGAATCTACGCGTGGATCGATATGATCCTTGCGTATTGTACTCAACAGCTCGAGTTGCGTTAGATTACCGTACGTTTATCATAGTTTGATATAGTAAACAAAGAACACTGATTTTGGTCAATTATAATAAAACGAGAAATTCTCTGAATAAACGCGGTGGCATCGATCTAATCCTTGCATAGTTGTACTCAACAGCTCGAGTTGCGTTAGATTACCGTACGTTTATCATAGGTTTGATATTAGTAAACAACGAAACCAACTGATTTTGACTCAATTTATAATAAAACGTGAATATCTCCGAATCTACGCAGTGGATCGATCTGATCCTTGCCGTTGTACTCAACAGCTCGAGTTGCGTTAGATTACCGTACGTTTATCATAGTTTGATACCAGGAAACAAGAACACCTTTAATAATGGGTCAATTCATAATAAAACGAGAAATTCTCTGAATAAACGCGGTGCATCGATCTAATCCTTGCGTGTTGTACTCAACAGCTCGAGTTGCGTTAGATTACCGTACGTTTATCATAGGTTTGATATAGTAAACAAAGAAACCAACTGATTTTGACTCAATTTATAATAAAACGTGAATATCTCCGAATCTACGCAGTGGATCGATATGATCCTTGCGTATTTGTACTCAACAGCTCGATTGCGTTAGATTACCGTACGTTTATCAAAGTTTTGATACAGAAACAAGGAACACCTTTATAATGGGTCAATTCATAATAAAACGAGAAATTCTCCGAATAACGCGTGGATCGATCTAATCCCTGCATAGTTGTACTCAACAGCTCGAGTTGCGTTAGATTACCGTACGTTTATCAAAGGTTTAATATAAGTAAACAACGAAACCAACTGATTTTGCCTCAATTTATAATAAAACGTGAATATCTCCGAATCTACGCGGTGGATCGATCTGATCCTTGCCGGTTGTACTCAACGCTCGAGTTGCGTTAGATTACCGTACGTTTATCAAAGGTTTAATATAAGTAAACAAGAAACCAACTGATTTTGCCTCAATTTATAATAAAACGTGAATATCTCCGAATCTACGCGTGGATCGATCTGATCCTTGCCGTTTGTACTCAACAGCTCGAGTTGCGTTAGATTACCGTACGTTTATCATAGTTTGATATCAGTAAACAAGAACACCTTAATATGGTCAATTCATAATAAAACGAGAAATTCTCCGAATCTACGCAGTGGATCGATCTGATCCTTGCGTATTTGTACTCAACAGCTCGAGTTGCGTTAGATTACCGTACGTTTATCATAGGTTTGATATTAGTAAACAAAGAAACAACTGATTTTGACTCAATTTATAATAAAACGTGAATATCTCCGAATCTGCGCAGTGGATCGATATGATCCTGCGTATTTGTACTCACAGCTCGAATTGCGTTAGATTACCGTACGTTTATCATAGGTTTGATATTAGTAATCAACGAAACCAACTGATTTTGACTCAATTTATAATAAAACGAGAAATTCTCTGAATAAACGCGGTGCATCGATCTGATCCTTGCGTATTTGTACTCAACAGCTCGAGTTGCGTTAGATTACCGTACGTTTATCATAGGTTTGATATTAGTAAACAAAGAAAGCAACTGATTTTGACTTAATTTATAATAAAACGTGAATATCTCCGAATCTACGCAGTGGATCGATATGATCCTTGCGTATTGTACTCAACAGCTCGAGTTGCGTTAGATTACCGTACGTTTATCAAAGGTTTGATATAGTAAACAAGAACCAACTGATTTTGCTCAATTTATAATAAAACGAGAAATTCTCGAATTACGCGGTGGATCGATCTAATCCTTGCTAGTTGTACTCAACAGCTCGAGTTGCGTTAGATTACCGTACGTTTATCATAGGTTTGATATTAGTAAACAAAGAAACCAACTGATTTTGACTCAATTTATAATAAAACGTGAATATCTCCGAATCTACGCAGTGGATCGATATGATCCTTGCGTTTGTACTCAACAGCTCGAGTTGCGTTAGATTACCGTACGTTTATCATAGTTTTGATACCAGGAAACAAAGAACACCTTTAATAATGGGTCAATTCATAATAAAACGAGAATTCTCTGAATAAACGCGGTGCATCGATCTAATCCTTGCTAGTTGTACTCAACAGCTCGAGTTGCGTTAGATTACCGTACGTTTATCATAGGTTTGATATAGTAAACAAGAAACCAACTGATTTTGACTCAATTTATAATAAAACGTGAATATCTCCGAATCTACGCAGTGGATCGATATGATCCTTGCGTATTTGTACTCAACAGCTCGATTGCGTTAGATTACCGTACGTTTATCAAAGTTTTGATACCAGGAAACAAGGAACACTTTAATAATGGGTCAATTCATAATAAAACGAGAAATTCTCTGAATAAACGCGGTGCATCGATCTAATCCCTGCATAGTTGTATCAACAGCTCGAGTTGCGTTAGATTACCGTACGTTTATCAAGGTTTAATATAAGTAAACAACGAAACCAACTGATTTTGCCTCAATTTATAATAAAACGTGAATATCTCCGAATCTACGCGGTGGATCGATCTGATCCTTGCGCGTTGTACTCAACTGCTCGAGTTGCGTTAGAATACCGTACGTTTATCAAAGGTTTGATATAAGTAAACAAGGAAACCAACTGATTTTGCCTCAATTTATAATAAAACGGCAATATCTCCGAATCTACGCGGTGGATCGATTTGATCCTTGCGCGGTTGTACTCAACAGGTCAAGTTGCGTAGATTACCGTACGTTTATCATAGTTTTGATACCAGGAAACAAAGAACACCTTTAAAATGGGTCAATTCATAATAAAACGAGAATCTCCGAATCTACGCAGTGGATCGATATGATCCTTGCGTATTTGTACTCAACAGCTTGAGTTGCGTTAGATTACCGTACGTTTATCATAGGTTTGATATTAGTAAACAAAGAAAGCAACTGATTTTGACTTAATTTATAATAAAACGTGAATATCTCCGAATCTGCGCAGTGGATCGATATGATCCATGCGTATTTGTACTCGACAGCTCGAATTGCGTTAGATTACCGTACGTTTATCATAGGTTTGATATTAGTAATCAACGAAACCAACTGATTTTGACTCAATTTATAATAAAACGAGAAATTCTCTGAATAAACGCGGTGCATCGATCTGATCCTTGCGTATTTGTACTCAACAGCTCGAGTTGCGTTAGATTACCGTACGTTTATCATAGGTTTGATATTAGTAAACAAAGAAAGCAACTGATTTTGACTTAATTTATAATAAAACGTGAATATCTCCGAATCTACGCAGTGGATCGATATGATCCTTGCGTATTTGTACTCAACTGCTCGAGTTGCGTTAGATTACCGTACGTTTATCAAAGGTTTAATATAAGTAAACAACGAAACCAACTGATTTTGCCTCAATTTATAATAAAACGTGAATATCTCCGAATCTACGCGGTGGATCGATCTGATCCTTGCGCGGTTGTACTCAACAGGTCAAGTTGCGTTAGATTACCGTACGTTTATCAAAGGTATAATATTAGTAAACAAAGAAACCAACTGATTTTGCCTCAATTTATAATAAAACGTGAATATCTCCGAATCTACGCGGTGGATCGATCTGATCCTTGCGTGTTTGTACTCAACAGCTCGAGTTGCGTTAGATTACTGTACGTTTACCATAGGTTTGATAACAGTAAACAAAGTACACCTTTAATAATGGGTCAATTCATAATAAAACGAGAAATTCTCCGAATTACGCAGTGGATCGATATGATCCTTGCATATTTGTACTCGACAGCTCGAATTGCGTTAGATTACCGTACGTTATCATAGATTTGATATTAGTAATCAACGAAACCAACTGATTTTGACTCAATTTATAATAAAACGTGAATATCTCCGAATCTCGCGTGGATCGATCTGATCCTTGCACGTTGTACTCAACGCTCGAGTTGCGTTAGATTACCGTACGTTTATCATAGATTTGATACCAGGAAACAAAGAACACCTTTAATAATGGGTCAATTCATAATAAAACGAGATTCTCTGAATAAACGCGGTGCATCGATCTAACCTTGCGTGTTTGTACTCAACAGCTCGAGTTGCGTTAGATTACTGTACGTTTACATAGGTTTGATAATAGTAAACAAGAAACCAACTGATTTTGACTCAATTTATAATAAAACGTGAATATCTCCGAATCTACGCAGTGGATCGATATGATCCTTGCGTATTTGTACTCAACAGCTCGAATTGCGTTAGATTACCGTACGTTTATCAAAGTTTTGATACCAGGAAACAAGGAACACTTTAATAATGGGTCAATTCATAATAAAACGAGAAATTCTCTGAATAACGCGGTGCATCGATCTAATCCCTGCATAGATGTATTGAACAGCTCGAGTTGCTTTCGATTACCGTACGTTTATCAAAGGTTTAATATAAGTAAACAACGAAACCAACTGATTTTGCCTCAATTTATAATAAAACGTGAATATCTCCGAATCTACGCGGTGGATCGATCTGATCCTTGCGCGGTTGTACTCAACTGCTCGAGTTGCGTTAGAATACCGTACGTTTATCAAAGGTTTAATATAAGTAAACAACGAAACCAACTGATTTTGCCTCAATTTATAATAAAACGTGAATATCTCCGAATCTACGCGGTGGATCGATCTGATCCTTGCGCGGTTGTACTCAACAGGTCAAGTTGCGTGAGATTACCGTACGTTTATCATAGTTTTGATACCAGGAAACAAAGAACACCTTTAAAAATGGGTCAATTCATAATAAAACGAGAATCTCCGAATCTACGCAGTGGATCGATATGATCCTTGCGTATTTGTACTCAACAGCTTGAGTTGCGTTAGATTACCGTACGTTTATCATAGGTTTGATATTAGTAAACAAAGAAAGCAACTGATTTTGACTTAATTTATAATAAAACGTGAATATCTCCGAATCTGCGCAGTGGATCGATATGATCCATGCGTATTTGTACTCGACAGCTCGAATTGCGTTAGATTACCGTACGTTTATCATAGGTTTGATATTAGTAATCAACGAAACCAACTGATTTTGACTCAATTTATAATAAAACGAGAAATTCTCTGAATAAACGCGGTGCATCGATCTGATCCTTGCGTATTTGTACTCAACAGCTCGAGTTGCGTTAGATTACCGTACGTTTATCATAGGTTTGATATTAGTAAACAAAGAAAGCAACTGATTTTGACTTAATTTATAATAAAACGTGAATATCTCCGAATCTACGCAGTGGATCGATATGATCCTTGCGTATTTGTACTCAACTGCTCGAGTTGCGTTAGATTACCGTACGTTTATCAAAGGTTTAATATAAGTAAACAACAAAACCAACTGATTTTGCCTCAATTTATAATAAAACGTGAATATCTCCGAATCTACGCGGTGGATCGATCTGATCCTTGCGCGGTTGTACTCAACAGGTCAAGTTGCGTTAGATTACCGTACGTTTATCAAAGGTATAATATTAGTAAACAAAGAAACCAACTGATTTTGCCTCAATTTATAATAAAACGTGAATATCTCCGAATCTACGCGGTGGATCGATCTGATCCTTGCGTGTTTGTACTCAACAGCTCGAGTTGCGTTAGATTACTGTACGTTTACCATAGGTTTGATAACAGTAAACAAAGTACACCTTTAATAATGGGTCAATTCATAATAAAACGAGAAATTCTCCGAATGTACGCAGTGGATCGATATGATCCTTGCATATTTGTACTCGACAGCTCGAATTGCGTTAGATTACCGTACGTTCATCATAGATTTGATATTAGTAATCAACGAAACCAACTGATTTTGACTCAATTTATAATAAAACGAGAAATTCTCTGAATAAACGCGGTGCATCGATCTAATCCTTGCATAGTTGTACTCAACAGCTCGAGTTGCGTTAGATTACCGTACGTTTATCATAGTTTTGATACCAGTAAACAAAGAACACCTTGAATAATGGGTCAATTCATAATAAAACGAGAAATTCTCTGAATAAACACGGTGCATCGATCTAATCCTTGCATAGTTGTACTCAACAGCTCGAGTTGCGTTAGATTACCGTACGTTTATCATAGGTTTGATATTAGTAATCAACGAAACCAACTGATTTTGACTCAATTTATAATAAAACGTGAATATCTCCGAATCTTCGCGGTGGATCGATCTGATCCTTGCACCGTTGTACTCAACTGCTCGAGTTGCGTTAGATTACCGTACGTTTATCATAGATTTGATACCAGGAAACAAAGAACACCTTTAATAATGGGTCAATTCATAATAAAACGAGATTCTCTGAATAAACGCGGTGCATCGATCTAAGCCTTGCGTGTTTGTACTCAACAGCTCGAGTTGCGTTAGATTACTGTACGTTTACCATAGGTTTGATAATAGTAAACAATGAAACCAACTGATTTTGACTCAATTTATAATAAAACGTGAATATCTCCGAATCTACGCAGTGGATCGATATGATCCTTGCGTATTTGTACTCAACAGCTCGAATTGCGTTAGATTACCGTACGTTTATCAAAGTTTTGATACCAGGAAACAAGGAACAGCTTTAATAATGGGTCAATTCATAATAAAACGAGAAATTCTCTGAATAAACGCGGTGCATCGATCTAATCCCTGCATAGATGTATTGAACAGCTCGAGTTGCTTTCGATTACCGTACGTTTATCAAAGGTTTAATATAAGTAAACAACGAAACCAACTGATTTTGCCTCAATTTATAATAAAACGTGAATATCTCCGAATCTACGCGGTGGATCGATCTGATCCTTGCGCGGTTGTACTCAACTGCTCGAGTTGCGTTAGAATACCGTACGTTTATCAAAGGTTTAATATAAGTAAACAACGAAACCAACTGATTTTGCCTCAATTTATAATAAAACGTGAATATCTCCGAATCTACGCGGTGGATCGATCTGATCCTTGCGCGGTTGTACTCAACAGGTCAAGTTGCGTGAGATTACCGTACGTTTATCATAGTTTTGATACCAGGAAACAAAGAACACCTTTAAAAATGGGTCAATTCATAATAAAACGAGAATCTCCGAATCTACGCAGTGGATCGATATGATCCTTGCGTATTTGTACTCAACAGCTTGAGTTGCGTTAGATTACCGTACGTTTATCATAGGTTTGATATTAGTAAACAAAGAAAACAACTGATTTTTACTTAATTTATAATAAAACGTGAATATCTCCGAATCTGCGCAGTGGATCGATATGATCCATGCGTATTTGTACTCGACAGCTCGAATTGCGTTAGATTACCGTACGTTTATCATAGGTTTGATATTAGTAATCAACGAAACCAACTGATTTTGACTCAATTTATAATAAAACGAGAAATTCTCTGAATAAACGCGGTGCATCGATCTGATCCTTGCGTATTTGTACTCAACAGCTCGAGTTGCGTTAGATTACCGTACGTTTATCATAGGTTTGATATTAGTAAACAAAGAAAGCAACTGATTTTGACTTAATTTATAATAAAACGTGAATATCTCCGAATCTACGCAGTGGATCGATATGATCCTTGCGTATTTGTACTCAACTGCTCGAGTTGCGTTAGATTACCGTACGTTTATCAAAGGTTTAATATAAGTAAACAACGAAACCAACTGATTTTGCCTCAATTTATAATAAAACGTGAATATCTCCGAATCTACGCGGTGGATCGATCTGATCCTTGCGTGTTTGTACTCAACAGCTCGAGTTGCGTTAGATTACTGTACGTTTACCATAGGTTTGATAACAGTAAACAAAGTACACCTTTAATAATGGGTCAATTCATAATAAAACGAGAAATTCTCCGAATGTACGCAGTGGATCGATATGATCCTTGCATATTTGTACTCGACAGCTCGAATTGCGTTAGATTACCGTACGTTCATCATAGATTTGATATTAGTAATCAACGAAACCAACTGATTTTGACTCAATTTATAATAAAACGAGAAATTCTCTGAATAAACGCGGTGCATCGATCTAATCCTTGCATAGTTGTACTCAACAGCTCGAGTTGCGTTAGATTACCGTACGTTTATCATAGTTTTGATACCAGTAAACAAAGAACACCTTGAATAATGGGTCAATTCATAATAAAACGAGAAATTCTCTGAATAAACACGGTGCATCGATCTAATCCTTGCATAGTTGTACTCAACAGCTCGAGTTGCGTTAGATTACCGTACGTTTATCATAGGTTTGATATTAGTAATCAACGAAACCAACTGATTTTGACTCAATTTATAATAAAACGTGAATATCTCCGAATCTTCGCGGTGGATCGATCTGATCCTTGCACCGTTGTACTCAACTGCTCGAGTTGCGTTAGATTACCGTACGTTTATCATAGATTTGATACCAGGAAACAAAGAACACCTTTAATAATGGGTCAATTCATAATAAAACGAGATTCTCTGAATAAACGCGGTGCATCGATCTAAGCCTTGCGTGTTTGTACTCAACAGCTCGAGTTGCGTTAGATTACTGTACGTTTACCATAGGTTTGATAATAGTAAACAATGAAACCAACTGATTTTGACTCAATTTATAATAAAACGTGAATATCTCCGAATCTACGCAGTGGATCGATATGATCCTTGCGTATTTGTACTCAACAGCTCGAATTGCGTTAGATTACCGTACGTTTATCAAAGTTTTGATACCAGGAAACAAGGAACAGCTTTAATAATGGGTCAATTCATAATAAAACGAGAAATTCTCTGAATAAACGCGGTGCATCGATCTAATCCCTGCATAGATGTATTGAACAGCTCGAGTTGCTTTCGATTACCGTACGTTTATCAAAGGTTTAATATAAGTAAACAACGAAACCAACTGATTTTGCCTCAATTTATAATAAAACGTGAATATCTCCGAATCTACGCGGTGGATCGATCTGATCCTTGCGCGGTTGTACTCAACTGCTCGAGTTGCGTTAGAATACCGTACGTTTATCAAAGGTTTAATATAAGTAAACAACGAAACCAACTGATTTTGCCTCAATTTATAATAAAACGTGAATATCTCCGAATCTGCGCAGTGGATCGATATGATCCATGCGTATTTGTACTCGACAGCTCGAATTGCGTTAGATTACCGTACGTTTATCATAGGTTTGATATTAGTAATCAACGAAACCAACTGATTTTGACTCAATTTATAATAAAACGAGAAATTCTCTGAATAAACGCGGTGCATCGATCTGATCCTTGCGTATTTGTACTCAACAGCTCGAGTTGCGTTAGATTACCGTACGTTTATCATAGGTTTGATATTAGTAAACAAAGAAAGCAACTGATTTTGACTTAATTTATAATAAAACGTGAATATCTCCGAATCTACGCAGTGGATCGATATGATCCTTGCGTATTTGTACTCAACTGCTCGAGTTGCGTTAGATTACCGTACGTTTATCAAAGGTTTAATATAAGTAAACAACGAAACCAACTGATTTTGCCTCAATTTATAATAAAACGTGAATATCTCCGAATCTACGCGGTGGATCGATCTGATCCTTGCGCGGTTGTACTCAACAGGTCAAGTTGCGTTAGATTACCGTACGTTTATCAAAGGTATAATATTAGTAAACAAAGAAACCAACTGATTTTGCCTGCTGATACCAGTAAACAAAGAACACCTTTAATAATGGGTCAATTCATAATAAAACGAGAAATTCTCTGAATAAACGCGGTGCATCGATCTAATCCCTGCATATTTGTACTCAACAGCTCGAGTTGGTTAGATTACCGTACGTTTATCAAAGGTATAATATTAGTAAACAAAGAAACCAACTGATTTTGACTCAATTTATAATAAAACGTGAATTTCTCATAATGTACGCGGTGGATCGATCTGATCCTTGCGCGGTTGTACTCAACAGGTCAAGTTGCGTTAGATTACCGTACGTTTATCATAGTTTTGATACCAGTAAACAAAGAACACCTTGAATAATGGGTCAATTCATAATAAAACGAGAAATTCTCTGAATAAACACGGTGCATCGATCTAATCCTTGCATAGTTGTACTCAACAGCTCGAGTTGCGTTAGATTACCGTACGTTTATCATAGGTTTGATATTAGTAATCAACGAAACCATCTGATTTTGACTCAATTTATAATAAAACGAGAAATTCTCTGAATAAACGCGGTGCATCGATCTGATCCTTGCGCGGTTATACTCAACAGGTCAAGTTGCGTTAGATTACCGTATGTTTATCATAGTTTTGATACCAGTAAATAAAGTACACCTTTAATAATGGGTCAATTCATAATAAAACGAGAAATTCTCCGAATGTACGCAGTGGATCGATATGATCCTTGCATATTTGTACTCGACAGCTCGAGTTGCGTTAGATTACCGTACGTTTATCAAAGTTTTGATATCAGGAAACAAGGAGCACCTTGAAAAATGGGTCAATTCATAATAAAACGAGAAATTCTCCGAATCTACGCAGTGGATCGATCTAATCCCTGCATAGTTGTACTCAACAGCTCGAGTTGCGTTAGATTACCGTACGTTTATCAAAGGTTTAATATAAGTAAACAACGAAACCAACTGATTTTGCCTCAATTTATAATAAAACGTGAATATCTCCGAATCTACGCGGTGGATCGATCTGATCCTTGCACCGTTGTACTCAACTGCTCGAGTTGCGTTAGAATACCGTACGTTTATCAAAGGTTTAATATAAGTAAACAACGAAACCAACTGATTTTGCCTCAATTTATAATAAAACGTGAATATCTCCGAATCTACGCGGTGGATCGATCTGATCCTTGCACCGTTGTACTCAACTGCTCGAGTTGCGTTAGAATACCGTACGTTTATCAAAGGTTTAATATAAGTAAACAACGAAACCAACTGATTTTGCCTCAATTTATAATAAAACGTGAATATCTCCGAATCTACGCGGTGGATCGATCTGATCCTTGCGCGGTTGTACTCAACTGCTCGAGTTGCGTTAGAATACCGTAAGTTTATCAAAGGTTTAATATAAGTAAACAACGAAACCAACTGATTTTGCCTCAATTTATAATAAAACGTGAATATCTCCGAATCTACGCGGTGGATCGATCTGATCCTTGCGCGGTTGTACTCAACAGGTCAAGTTGCGTGAGATTACCGTACGTTTATCATAGTTTTGATACCAGGAAACAAAGAACACCTTTAAAAATGGGTCAATTCATAATAAAACGAGAATCTCCGAATCTACGCAGTGGATCGATATGATCCTTGCGTATTTGTACTCAACAGCTTGAGTTGCGTTAGATTACCGTACGTTTATCATAGGTTTGATATTAGTAAACAAAGAAAGCAACTGATTTTGACTTAATTTATAATAAAACGTGAATATCTCCGAATCTGCGCAGTGGATCGATATGATCCATGCGTATTTGTACTCGACAGCTCGAATTGCGTTAGATTACCGTACGTTTATCATAGGTTTGATATTAGTAATCAACGAAACCAACTGATTTTGACTCAATTTATAATAAAACGAGAAATTCTCTGAATAAACGCGGTGCATCGATCTAATCCTTGCATAGTTGTACTCAACAGCTCGAGTTGCGTTAGATTACGGTACGTTTATCATAGGTTTGATATTAGTAAACAAAGAAAGCAACTGATTTTGCCTCAATTTATAATAAAACGTGAATATCTCCGAATCTACGCGGTGGATCGATCTGATCCTTGCACCGTTGTACTCAACTGCTCGAGTTGCGTTAGAATACCGTACGTTTATCAAAGGTTTAATATAAGTAAACAACGAAACCAACTGATTTTGCCTCAATTTATAATAAAACGTGAATATCTCCGAATCTACGCGGTGGATCGATCTGATCCTTGCACCGTTGTACTCAACTGCTCGAGTTGCGTTAGAATACCGTACGTTTATCAAAGGTTTAATATAAGTAAACAACGAAACCAACTGATTTTGCCTCAATTTATAATAAAACGTGAATATCTCCGAATCTACGCGGTGGATCGATCTGATCCTTGCGCGGTTGTACTCAACTGCTCGAGTTGCGTTAGAATACCGTAAGTTTATCAAAGGTTTAATATAAGTAAACAACGAAACCAACTGATTTTGCCTCAATTTATAATAAAACGTGAATATCTCCGAATCTACGCGGTGGATCGATCTGATCCTTGCGCGGTTGTACTCAACAGGAAAAGTTGCGTGAGATTACCGTACGTTTATCATAGTTTTGATACCAGGAAACAAAGAACACCTTTAAAAATGGGTCAATTCATAATAAAACGAGAATCTCCGAATCTACGCAGTGGATCGATATGATCCTTGCGTATTTGTACTCAACAGCTTGAGTTGCGTTAGATTACCGTACGTTTATCATAGGTTTGATATTAGTAAACAAAGAAAGCAACTGATTTTGACTTAATTTATAATAAAACGTGAATATCTCCGAATCTGCGCAGTGGATCGATATGATCCATGCGTATTTGTACTCGACAGCTCGAATTGCGTTAGATTACCGTACGTTTATCATAGGTTTGATATTAGTAATCAACGAAACCAACTGATTTTGACTCAATTTATAATAAAACGAGAAATTCTCTGAATAAACGCGGTGCATCGATCTAATCCTTGCATAGTTGTACTCAACAGCTCGAGTTACGTTAGATTACGGTACGTTTATCATAGGTTTGATATTAGTAAACAAAGAAAGCAACTGATTTTGACTTAATTTATAATAAAACGTGAATATCTCCGAATCTACGCAGTGGATCGATATGATCCTTGCGTATTTGTACTCAACAGCTCGAGTTGCGTTAGATTACCGTACGTTTATCAAAGTTTTAATATAAGTAAACAACGAAACCAACTGATTTTGCCTCAATTTATAATAAAACGTGAATATCTCCGAATCTACGCGGTGGATCGATCTGATCCTTGCGCGGTTGTACTCAACAGGTCAAGTTGCGTGAGATTACCGTACGTTTATCATAGTTTTGATACCAGGAAACAAAGAACACCTTTAAAAATGGGTCAATTCATAATAAAACGAGAAATTCTCCGAATCTACGAAGTGGATCGATATGATCCTTGCGTATTTGTACTCGACAGCTCGAATTGCGTTAGATTACCGTACGTTTATCATAGGTTTGATATTAGTAATCAACGAAACCAACTGATTTTGACTCAATTTATAATAAAACGAGAAATTCTCTGAATAAACGCGGTGCATCGATCTAATCCTTGCATAGTTGTACTCAACAGCTCGAGTTGCGTTAGATTACGGTACGTTTATCATAGGTTTGATATTAGTAAACAAAGAAAGCAACTGATTTTGACTTAATTTATAATAAAACGTGAATATCTCCGAATCTACGCAGTGGATCGATATGATCCTTGCGTATTTGTACTCAACAGCTCGAGTTGCGATAGATTACCGTACGTTTATCAAAGTTTTAATATAAGTAAACAACGAAACCAACTGATTTTGCCTCAATTTATAATAAAACGTGAATATCTCCGAATCTACGCGGTGGATCGATCTGATCCTTGCGCGGTTGTACTCAACAGGTCAAGTTGCGTGAGATTACCGTACGTTTATCATAGTTTTGATACCAGGAAACAAAGAACACCTTTAAAAATGGGTCAATTCATAATAAAACGAGAAATTCTCCGAATCTACGAAGTGGATCGATATGATCCTTGCGTATTTGTACTCGACAGCTCGAGTTGCGTTAGATTACCGTACGTTTATCATAGGTTTGATATTAGTAATCAACGAAACCAACTGATTTTGACTCAATTTATAATAAAACGAGAAATTCTCTGAATAAACGCGGTGCATCGATCTGATCCTTGCGTGTTTGTACTCAACAGCTCGAGTTGCGTTAGATTACTGTACGTTTACCATAGGTTTGATAATAGTAAACAAAGAAACCAACTGATTTTGACTCAATTTATAATAAAACGTGAATATCTCCGAATCTTCGCGGTGGATCGATCTGATCCTTGCACCGTTGTACTCAACTGCTCGAGTTGCGTTAGATTACCGTACGTTTATCAAAGGTTTAATATAAGTAAACAACGAAACCAACTGATTTTGCCTCAATTTATAATAAAACGTGAATATCTCCGAATCTACGCGGTGGATCGATCTGATCCTTGCGCGGTTGTACTCAACAGGTCAAGTTGCGTGAGATTACCGTACGTTTATCATAGGTTTGATATTAGTAAACAAAGAAAGCAACTGATTTTGACTTAATTTATAATAAAACGTGAATATCTCCGAATCTGCGCAGTGGATCGATATGATCCATGCGTATTTGTACTCGACAGCTCGAATTGCGTTAGATTACCGTACGTTTATCATAGGTTTGATATTAGTAATCAATGAAACCAACTGATTTTGACTCAATTTTTAATAAAACGAGAAATTCTCTGAATAAACGCGGGGCATCGATCTAATCCTTGCATAGTTGTACTCAACAGCTCGAGTTGCGTTAGATTACCGTACGTTTATCATAGGTTTGATATTAGTAAACAAAGAAAGCAACTGATTTTGACTCAATTTATAATAAAACGTAAATATCTCCGAATCTACGCAGTGGATCGATATGATCCTTGCGTATTTGTACTCAACAGCTCGAGTTGCGTTAGATTACCGTACGTTTATCAAAGTTTTGATACCAGGAAACAAGGAGCACCTTTAATAATGGGTCAATTCATAATAAAACGAGAAATTCTCTGAATAAACGCGGGGCATCGATCTAATCCCTCCATAGATGTATTCAACAGCTCGAGTTGCTTTCGATTACCGTACGTTTATCATAGATTTGATATCAGTAAACAAAGAAACCAACTGATTTTGACTCAATTTATAATAAAACGTGAATATCTCCGAATCTACGCAGTGGATCGATATGATCCTTGCGTATTTGTACTCAACAGCTCGAGTTGCGTTAGATTACCGTACGTTTATCAAAGTTTTGATATCAGGAAACAAGGAGCACCTTTAAAAATGGGTCAATTCATAATAAAACGAGAAATTCTCCGAATCTACGCAGTGGATCGATCTAATCCCTGCATAGTTGTACTCAACAGCTCGAGTTGCGTTAGATTACCGTACGTTTATCAAAGGTTTAATATAAGTAAACAACGAAACCAACTGATTTTGCCTCAATTTATAATAAAACGTGAATATCTCCGAATCTACGCGGTGGATCGATCTGATCCTTGCGCGGTTGTACTCAACTGCTCGAGTTGCGTTAGAATACCGTACGTTTATCAAAGGTTTAATATAAGTAAACAACGAAACCAACTGATTTTGCCTCAATTTATAATAAAACGAGAAATTCTCTGAATAAACGCGGTGCATCGATCTAATCCTTGCATAGTTGTACTCAACAGCTCGAGTTGCGTTAGATTACGGTACGTTTATCATAGGTTTGATATTAGTAAAAAAGAAAGCAACTGATTTTGACTTAATTTATAATAAAACGTGAATATCTCCGAATCTACGCAGTGGATCGATATGATCCTTGCGTATTTGTACTCAACAGCTCGAGTTGCGTTAGATTACCGTACGTTTATCAAAGTTTTAATATAAGTAAACAACGAAACCAACTGATTTTGCCTCAATTTATAATAAAACGTGAATATCTCCGAATCTACGCGGTGGATCGATCTGATCCTTGCGTATTTGTACAAGACAGCTCGAGTTGCGTTAGATTACCGTACGTTTATCATAGGTTTGATATTAGTAATCAACGAAACCAACTGATTTTGACTCAATTTATAATAAAACGAGAAATTCTCTGAATAAACGCGGTGCATCGATCTGATCCTTGCGTGTTTGTACTCAACAGCTCGAGTTGCGTTAGATTACTGTACGTTTACCATAGGTTTGATAATAGTAAACAAAGAAACCAACTGATTTTGACTCAATTTATAATAAAACGTGAATATCTCCGAATCTTCGCGGTGGATCGATCTGATCCTTGCACCGTTGTACTCAACTGCTCGAGTTGCGTTAGATTACCGTACGTTTATCAAAGGTTTAATATAAGTAAACAACGAAACCAACTGATTTTGCCTCAATTTATAATAAAACGTGAATATCTCCGAATCTACGCGGTGGATCGATCTGATCCTTGCGCGGTTGTACTCAACAGGTCAAGTTGCGTGAGATTACCGTACGTTTATCATAGTTTTGATACCAGTAAACAAAGTACACCTTTAATAATGGGTCAATTCATAATAAAACGAGAAATTCTCCGAATCTACGCAGTGGATCGATATGATCCTTGCGTATTTGTACTCAACAGCTCGAGTTGCGTTAGATTACCGTACGTTTATCAAAGGTATAATATTAGTAAACAAAGAAACCAACTGATTTTGCCTCAATTTATAATAAAACGTGAATATCTCCGAATCTACGCGGTGGATCGATCTGATCCTTGCGTGTTTGTACTCAACAGCTCGAGTTGCGTTAGATTACTGTACGTTTACCATAGGTTTGATAACAGTAAACAAAGTACACCTTTAATAATGGGTCAATTCATAATAAAACGAGAAATTCTCCGAATGTACGCAGTGGATCGATATGATCCTTGCATATTTGTACTCGACAGCTCGAATTGCGTTAGATTACCGTACGTTCATCATAGGTTTGATATTAGTAATCAACGAAACCAACTGATTTTGACTCAATTTATAATAAAACGAGAAATTCTCTGAATAAACGCGGTGCATCGATCTAATCCTTGCATAGTTGTACTCAACAGGTCAAGTTGCGTTACATTACCGTATGTTTATCATAGTTTTGATACCAGTAAACAAAGTACACCTTTAATAATGGGTCAATTCATAATAAAACGAGAAATTCTCCGAATGTACGCAGTGGATCGATATGATCCTTGCATATTTGTACTCGACAGCTCGAATTGCGTTAGATTACCGTACGTTCATCATAGATTTGATATTAGTAATCAACGAAACCAACTGATTTTGACTCAATTTATAATAAAACGAGAAATTCTCTGAATAAACGCGGTGCATCGATCTAATCCTTGCATAGTTGTACTCAACAGCTCGAGTTGCGTTAGATTACCGTACGTTTATCATAGTTTTGATACCAGTAAACAAAGAACACCTTGAATAATGGGTCAATTCATAATAAAACGAGAAATTCTCTGAATAAACACGGTGCATCGATCTAATCCTTGCATAGTTGTACTCAACAGCTCGAGTTGCGTTAGATTACCGTACGTTTATCATAGGTTTGATATTAGTAATCAAAGAAACCAACTGATTTTGACTCAATTTATAATAAAACGAGAAATTCTCTGAATAAACGCGGTGCATCGATCTGATCCTTGCGTGTTTGTACTCAACATCTCGAGTTGCGTTAGATTACTGTACGTTTACCATAGGTTTGATATTAGTAATCAACGAAACCAACTGATTTTGACTCAATTTATAATAAAACGAGAAATTCTCTGAATAAACGCGGTGCATCGATCTGATCCTTGCGTGTTTGTACTCAACATCTCGAGTTGCGTTAGATTACTGTACGTTTACCATAGGTTTGATAATAGTAAACAAAGAAACCAACTGATTTTGACTCAATTTATAATAAAACGTGAATATCTCCGAATCTTCACGGTGGATCGATCTGATCCTTGCGCGGTTGTACTCAACAGGTCAAGTAGCGTGAGATTACCGTACGTTTATCGTAGTTTTGATACCAGTAAACAAAGAACACCTTTAATAATGGGTCAATTCATAATAAAACGAGAAATTCTCTGAATAAACGCGGTGCATTGATCTAATCCCTGCATAGTTGTACTCAACAGCTCGAGTTGGTTAGATTACCGTACGTTTATCAAAGGTATAATATTAGTAAACAAAGAAACCAACTGATTTTGACTCAATTTATAATAAAACGTGAATTTCTCATAATGTACGCGGTGGATCGATCTGATCCTTGCCCGGTTATACTCAACAGGTCAAGTTGCGTTAGATTACCGTATGTTTATCATAGTTTTGATACCAGTAAACAAAGTACACCTTTAATAATGGGTCAATTCATAATAAAACGAGAAATTCTCCGAATGTACGCAGTGGATCGATATGATCCTTGCATATTTGTACTCGACAGCTCGAATTGCGTTAGATTACCGTACGTTTATCATAGGTTTGATATTAGTAATCAACGAAACCAACTGATTTTGACTCAATTTATAATAAAACGAGAAATTCTCTGAATAAACGCGGTGCATCGATCTAATCCTTGCATAGTTGTACTCAACAGCTCGAGTTGCGTTAGATTACCGTACGTTTATCATAGGTTTGATATTAGTAAACAACGAAAGCAACTGATTTTGACTCAATTTATAATAAAACGTGAATATCTCGTAATCTACGCGGTGGATCGATCTGATCCTTGCGCGGTTGTACTCAACAGGTCAAGTAGCGTGAGATTACCGTACGTTTATCGTAGTTTTGATACCAGTAAACAAAGAACACCTTTAATAATGGGTCAATTCATAATAAAACGAGAAATTCTCTGAATAAACGCGGTGCATCGATCTAATCCCTGCATAGTTGTACTCAACAGCTCGAGTTGCGTTAGATTACCGTACGTTTATCATAGGTTTGATATTAGTAATCAACGAAACCAACTGATTTTGACTCAATTTATAATAAAACGAGAAATTCTCTGAATAAACGCGGTGCATCGATCTGATCCTTGCGTGTTTGTACTCAACATCTCGAGTTGCGTTAGATTACTGTACGTTTACCATAGGTTTGATATTAGTAATCAACGAAACCAACTGATTTTGACTCAATTTATAATAAAACGAGAAATTCTCTGAATAAACGCGGTGCATCGATCTGATCCTTGCGTGTTTGTACTCAACATCTCGGGTTGCGTTAGATTACTGTACGTTTACCATAGGTTTGATAATAGTAAACAAAGAAACCAACTGATTTTGACTCAATTTATAATAAAACGTGAATATCTCCGAATCTTCACGGTGGATCGATCTGATCCTTGCGCGGTTGTACTCAACAGGTCAAGTAGCGTGAGATTACCGTACGTTTATCGTAGTTTTGATACCAGTAAACAAAGAACACCTTTAATAATGGGTCAATTCATAATAAAACGAGAAATTCTCCGAATGTACGCAGTGGATCGATATGATCCTTGCATATTTGTACTCGACAGCTCGAATTGCGTTAGATTACCGTACGTTTATCATAGGTTTGATATTAGTAATCAACGAAACCAACTGATTTTGACTTAATTTATAATAAAACGTGAATATCTCCGAATCTACGCAGTGGATCGATATGATCCTTGCGTATTTGTACTCAACAGCTCGAGTTGCGTTAGATTACCGTACGTTTATCAAAGTTTTAATATAAGTAAACAACGAAACCAACTGATTTTGACTCAATTTATAATAAAACGAGAAATTCTCTGAATAAACGCGGTGCATCGATCTAATCCTTGCATAGTTGTACTCAACAGCTCGAGTTGCGTTAGATTACCGTACGTTTATCATAGTTTTGATACCAGTAAACAAAGAACACCTTGAATAATGGGTCAATTCATAATAAAACGAGAAATTCTCTGAATAAACACGGTGCATCGATCTAATCCTTGCATAGTTGTACTCAACAGCTCGAGTTGCGTTAGATTACCGTACGTTTATCATAGGTTTGATATTAGTAATCAAAGAAACCAACTGATTTTGACTCAATTTATAATAAAACGAGAAATTCTCTGAATAAACGCGGTGCATCGATCTGATCCTTGCGTGTTTGTACTCAACATCTCGAGTTGCGTTAGATTACTGTACGTTTACCATAGGTTTGATATTAGTAATCAACGAAACCAACTGATTTTGACTCAATTTATAATAAAACGAGAAATTCTCTGAATAAACGCGGTGCATCGATCTGATCCTTGCGTGTTTGTACTCAACATCTCGAGTTGCGTTAGATTACTGTACGTTTACCATAGGTTTGATAATAGTAAACAAAGAAACCAACTGATTTTGACTCAATTTATAATAAAACGTGAATATCTCCGAATCTTCACGGTGGATCGATCTGATCCTTGCGCGGTTGTACTCAACAGGTCAAGTAGCGTGAGATTACCGTACGTTTATCGTAGTTTTGATACCAGTAAACAAAGAACACCTTTAATAATGGGTCAATTCATAATAAAACGAGAAATTCTCTGAATAAACGCGGTGCATTGATCTAATCCCTGCATAGTTGTACTCAACAGCTCGAGTTGGTTAGATTACCGTACGTTTATCAAAGGTATAATATTAGTAAACAAAGAAACCAACTGATTTTGACTCAATTTATAATAAAACGTGAATTTCTCATAATGTACGCGGTGGATCGATCTGATCCTTGCCCGGTTATACTCAACAGGTCAAGTTGCGTTAGATTACCGTATGTTTATCATAGTTTTGATACCAGTAAACAAAGTACACCTTTAATAATGGGTCAATTCATAATAAAACGAGAAATTCTCCGAATGTACGCAGTGGATCGATATGATCCTTGCATATTTGTACTCGACAGCTCGAATTGCGTTAGATTACCGTACGTTTATCATAGGTTTGATATTAGTAATCAACGAAACCAACTGATTTTGACTCAATTTATAATAAAACGAGAAATTCTCTGAATAAACGCGGTGCATCGATCTAATCCTTGCATAGTTGTACTCAACAGCTCGAGTTGCGTTAGATTACCGTACGTTTATCATAGGTTTGATATTAGTAAACAACGAAAGCAACTGATTTTGACTCAATTTATAATAAAACGTGAATATCTCGTAATCTACGCGGTGGATCGATCTGATCCTTGCGCGGTTGTACTCAACAGGTCAAGTAGCGTGAGATTACCGTACGTTTATCGTAGTTTTGATACCAGTAAACAAAGAACACCTTTAATAATGGGTCAATTCATAATAAAACGAGAAATTCTCTGAATAAACGCGGTGCATCGATCTAATCCCTGCATAGTTGTACTCAACAGCTCGAGTTGCGTTAGATTACCGTACGTTTATCATAGGTTTGATATTAGTAATCAACGAAACCAACTGATTTTGACTCAATTTATAATAAAACGAGAAATTCTCTGAATAAACGCGGTGCATCGATCTGATCCTTGCGTGTTTGTACTCAACATCTCGAGTTGCGTTAGATTACTGTACGTTTACCATAGGTTTGATATTAGTAATCAACGAAACCAACTGATTTTGACTCAATTTATAATAAAACGAGAAATTCTCTGAATAAACGCGGTGCATCGATCTGATCCTTGCGTGTTTGTACTCAACATCTCGGGTTGCGTTAGATTACTGTACGTTTACCATAGGTTTGATAATAGTAAACAAAGAAACCAACTGATTTTGACTCAATTTATAATAAAACGTGAATATCTCCGAATCTTCACGGTGGATCGATCTGATCCTTGCGCGGTTGTACTCAACAGGTCAAGTAGCGTGAGATTACCGTACGTTTATCGTAGTTTTGATACCAGTAAACAAAGAACACCTTTAATAATGGGTCAATTCATAATAAAACGAGAAATTCTCCGAATGTACGCAGTGGATCGATATGATCCTTGCATATTTGTACTCGACAGCTCGAATTGCGTTAGATTACCGTACGTTTATCATAGGTTTGATATTAGTAATCAACGAAACCAACTGATTTTGACTCAATTTATAATAAAACGAGAAATTCTCTGAATAAACGCGGTGCATCGATCTAATCCTTGCATAGTTGTACTCAACAGCTCGAGTTGCGTTAGATTACCGTACGTTTATCATAGGTTTGATATTAGTAAACAACGAAAGCAACTGATTTTGACTCAATTTATAATAAAACGTGAATATCTCGTAATCTACGCGGTGGATCGATCTGATCCTTGCGCGGTTGTACTCAACAGGTCAAGTAGCGTGAGATTACCGTACGTTTATCGTAGTTTTGATACCAGTAAACAAAGAACACCTTTAATAATGGGTCAATTCATAATAAAACGAGAAATTCTCTGAATAAACACGGAGCATCGATCTAATCCCTGCATAGTTGTACTCAACAGCTCGAGTTGCGTTAGATTACCGTACGTTTATCATAGGTTTGATATTAGTAATCAACGAAACCAAATGATTTTGACTCAATTTATAATAAAACGTGAATTTCTCATAATGTACGCGGTGGATCGATCTGATCCTTGCCCGGTTATACTCAACAGGTCAAGTTGCGTTAGATTACCGTATGTTTATCATAGTTTTGATACCAGTAAACAAAGTACACCTTTAATAATGGGTCAATTCATAATAAAACGAGAAATTCTCCGAATGTACGCAGTGGATCGATATGATCCTTGCATATTTGTACTCGACAGCTCGAATTGCGTTAGATTACCGTACGTTTATCATAGGTTTGATATTAGTAATCAACGAAACCAACTGATTTTGACTCAATTTATAATAAAACGAGAAATTCTCTGAATAAACGCGGTGCATCGATCTAATCCTTGCATAGTTGTACTCAACAGCTCGAGTTGCGTTAGATTACCGTACGTTTATCATAGATTTGATATCAGTAAACAAAGAAACCAACTGATTTTGACTCAATTTATAATAAAACGTGAATATCACCGAATCTACGCAGTGGATCGATATGATCCTTGCGTATTTGTACTCAACAGCTCGAGTTGCGTTAGATTCCCGTACGTTTATCAAAGTTTTGATACCAGTAAACAAAGTACACCTTTAATAATGGGTCAATTCATAATAAAACGAGAAATTCTCCGAATCTACCAGTGGATCGATATGATCCTTGCGTATTGGTACTCAACAGCTCGAGTTGCGTTAGATTACCGTACGTTTATCAAAGTTTTGATACAGGAAACAAAGAAACCTTTAATAATGGACCTTCATAATAAACGAAATTCATAATACGAGAAATTTATAATAAAACGTGAATATCTCATAATCTACGCGGTGGATCGATCTGATCCTTGCGCGGTTGTACTCAACAGGTCAAGTTGCGTGAGATTACCGTACATTTATCATAGTTTTGATACCAGTAAACAAAGAAACCTTTAATAATGGGTCAATTCATAATAAACGAGATTCTCTGAATAACGCGGTGCATCGATCTAAGCCTTGCGTGTTTGTACTCAACGCTCGAGTTTGCGTTAGATTACTGTACGTTTACCATAGGTTTGATAATAGTAAACAATGAAACCAACTGATTTTGACTCAATTTATAATAAAACGTGAATATCTCCGAATCTTCGCGGTGGATCGATCTAATCCTGCATAGTTGTACTCAACAGCTCGAGTTGCGATAGATTACCGTACGTTTATCATAGTTTGATATTAGTAAACAAAGAAAGCAACTGATTTTGACTAATTTATAATAAAACGTGAATATCTCCGAATCTACGCGGTGATCGATCTGATCCTTGCGTATTGTACTCGACAGCTCGAGTTGCGTTAGATTACCGTACGTTTATCATAGGTTTGATATTAGTAATCAACGAAACCAACTGATTTTGACTCAATTTATAATAAAACGAGAAATTCTCTGAATAAACGCGGTGCATCGATCTGATCCTTCGTGTTTGTACTCAACAGCTCGAGTTGCGTTAGATTACCTGTACGTTTATCATAGGTTTGATAATAGTAAACAAAGAAACCAACTGATTTTGACTCAATTTATAATAAAACGTGAATATCTCCGAATCTACGCAGTGGATCGATATGATCCTTGCGTATTTGTACTCAACAGCTCGAGTTGCGTTAGATTACCGTACGTTTATCAAGGTTTAATTAAGTAAACAAGAAACCAACTGATTTTGCCTCAATTTATATAAAACGTGAATATTCCGAATCTACGCGTGGATCGATCTGATCCTTGCGCGGTTGTACTCAACTGCTCGAGTTGCGTTAGAATACCGTACGTTTATCAAAGGTTTATATAAGTAAACAACGAAACCAACTGATTTTGCCTCAATTTATAATAAAACGAGAAATTCTCTGAATAAACGCGGTGCATCGATCTAATCCTTGCATAGTTGTACTCAATAGCTCGAGTTGCGTTAGATTACGGTACGTTTATCATAGGTTTGATATTAGTAAAAAAGAAAGCAACTGATTTTGACTTAATTTATAATAAAACGTGAATATCTCCGAATCTACGCAGTGGATCGATATGATCCTTGCGTATTGTACTCAACTGCTCGAGTTGCGTTAGATTACCGTACGTTTATCAAAGGTTTAATATAAGTAAACAACGAAACCAACTGATTTTGCCTCAATTTATAATAAAACGTGAATATCTCCGAATCTTCCGCGGTGGATCGATCTGATCCTTGCACCGTTGTACTCAACTGCTCGAGTTGCGTTAGATACCGTACGTTTATCCAAAGCTTTATATAAGTAAACAACGAAACCAACTGTTTTTGCCTCAATTTATAATAAAACGTGAATATCTCCGAATCTACGCGGTGGATCGATCTGATCCTTGCGCGGTTGTACTCAAAGGTCAAGTTGCGTTGAGATTACCGTACATTTATCATAGTTTTGATACCAGGAAACAAAGAACACCTTTAAAATGGGTCAATTCATAATAAAACGAGAAATTCTCCGAATCTACGCAGTGGATCGATATGATCCTTGCGTATTGTACTCAACAGCTCGAGTTGGCGTTAGATTACCGTACGTTATCATAGGTTTGATATTAGTAAACAAAGAAAGCAACTGATTTTGACTTAATTTATAATAAAACGTGAATATCTCCGAATCTCGCAGTGGATCGATATGATCCATGCGTATTGTACTCGACAGCTCGAATTGCGTTAGATTACCGTACGTTTATCATAGGTTTGATATTAGTAATCAATGAAACCAACTGATTTTGCTCAATTTTAATAAAACGAGAAAATTCTCTGAATAAACGCGGGGCATCGATCTAATCCTTGCATAGTTGTACTCAACAGCTCGAGTTGCGTTAGATTACCGTACGTTTATCATAGGTTTGATATTAGTAAACAAGAAAGCAACTGATTTTGACTCAATTTATAATAAAACGTAAATATCTCGAATCTACGCAGTGGATCGATCTGATCCTTGCGTGTTTGTACTCAACAGCTCGAGTTGCGTTAGATTACCGTACGTTTATCATAGGTTTGATATTAGTAAACAAAGAAACCAACTGATTTTGACTCAATTTATAATAAAACGTGAATATCTCGAATCTACGCGGTGGATCGATCTGATCCTTGCATAGTTGTACTCAACAGCTCGAGTTGCGTTAGATTACCGTACGTTTATCATAGGTTTGATATTAGTAAACAAAGAAACCAACTGATTTTGACTCAATTTATAATAAAACGTGAATATCTCGAATCTACGCGGTGGATCGATCTGATCCTTGCGTATTTGTACTCAACAGCTCGAGTTGCGTTAGATTACCGTACGTTTATCATAGTTTGATATTAGTAAACAAAGAAACCAACTGATTTTGACTCAATTATAATAAAACGAGAAATTCTCTGAATAACGCGGTGCATCGATCTGATCCTTGCGTGTTTGTACTCAACAGCTCGAGTTGCGTTAGATTACCGTACGTTTATCATAGGTTTGATAATAGTAAACAAAGAAACCAACTGATTTTGACTCAATTTATAATAAAACGTGAATATCTCCGAATCTACGCGGTGGATCGATCTGATCCTTGCGTATTTGTACTCAACAGCTCGAGTTGCGTTAGATTACCGTACGTTTATCATAGTTTTGATACCAGTAAAAAGGAACACCTTTAATAATGGGTCAATTCATAATAAAACGAGAAATTCTCTGAATAAACGCGGTGGATCGATCTAATCCTTGCATAGTTGTACTCAACAGCTCGAGTTGCGTTAGATTACCGTACGTTTATCATAGGTTTGATATTAGTAAACAAAGAAACCAACTGATTTTGACTCAATTTATAATAAAACGTGAATATTCTCGAATTACGCGGTGGATCGATCTGATCCTTGCGTATTTGTACTCAACAGCTCGAGTTGCGTTAGATTACCGTACGTTTATCAAAGGTTTGATACCAGTAAACAAGAAAACAACTTTGATTTGGTCAATTCATAATAAAACGAGAAATTCTCTGAATAACGCGGTGCATCGATCTAATCCTTGCATAGTTGTACTCAACAGCTCGAGTTGCGTTAGATTACCGTACGTTTATCATAGGTTTGATATTAGTAAACAAAGAAACCAACTGATTTTGACTCAATTTATAATAAAACGTGAATATCTCCGAATCTACGCAGGTGGATCGATCTGATCCTTGCGTATTTTTGTACTCAACAGCTCGAGTTGCGTTAGATTACCGTACGTTTATCATAGGTTTGATATAAGTAAACAAAGAAACCAACTGATTTTGCCTCAATTTATAATAAAACGTGAATATCTCCGAATCTACGCGGTGGATCGATCTGATCCTTGCACCGTTGTACTCAACAGCTCGAGTTGCGTTAGATTACCGTACGTTTATCAAAGGTTTAATATAAGTAAACAAAAACCAACTGATTTTGCCTCAATTTATAATAAAACGTGAATATCTCCGAATCTACGCGGTGGATCGATCTGATCCTTGCGCGGTTGTACTCAACAGCTCGAGTTGCGTTAGATTACCGTACGTTTATCATAGTTTTGATACCAGTAAACAAAGAACACCTTTAAAAAAATGGGTCAATTCATAATAAAACGAGAAATTCTCCGAATCTACGCAGTGGATCGATATGATCCTTGCGTATTTGTACTCGACAGCTCGAATTGCGTTAGATTACCGTACGTTTATCATAGGTTTGATATTAGTAATCAATGAAACCAACTGATTTTGACTCAATTTTAATAAAACGAGAAATTCTCTGAATAAACGCGGGGCATCGATCTAATCCTTGCATAGTTGTACTCAACAGCTCGAGTTGCGTTAGATTACCGTACGTTTATCATAGGTTTGATATTAGTAAACAAAGAAAGCAACTGATTTTGACTCAATTTATAATAAAACGTAAATATCTCCGAATCTACGCAGTGGATCGATATGATCCTTGCGTATTTGTACTCAACAGCTCGAGTTGCGTTAGATTACCGTACGTTTATCAAAGTTTTGATACCAGGAAACAAGGAGCACCTTTAATAATGGGTCAATTCATAATAAAACGAGAAATTCTCTGAATAAACGCGGGGCATCGATCTAATCCCTCCATAGATGTATTCAACAGCTCGAGTTGCTTTCGATTACCGTACGTTTATCATAGATTTGATATCAGTAAACAAAGAAACCATCTGATTTTGACTCAATTTATAATAAAACGTGAATATCTCCGAATCTACGCAGTGGATCGATATGATCCTTGCGTATTTGTACTCAACAGCTCGAGTTGCGTTAGATTACCGTACGTTTATCAAAGTTTTGATATCAGGAAACAAGGAGCACCTTTAAAAATGGGTCAATTCATAATAAAACGAGAAATTCTCCGAATCTACGCAGTGGATCGATCTATCCTTGCATAGTTGTACTCAACAGCTCGAGTTGCGTTAGATTACCGTACGTTTATCATAGGTTTGATATTAGTAAACAAAGAAACCAACTGATTTTGACTCAATTTATAATAAAACGAGAAATCTCTGAATCTAAACGCGGTGGATCGATCTGATCCTTGCGTGTTTGTACTCAACAGCTCGAGTTGCGTTAGATTACGTACGTTTATCATAGGTTTGATATTAGTAATCAAAGAAACCAACTGATTTTGGGTCAATTTATAATAAAACGAGAAATTCTCTGAATAAACGCGGTGCATCGATCTGATCCTTGCGTGTTTGTACTCAACAGCTCGAGTTGCGTTAGATTACCGTACGTTTATCATAGGTTTGATATAGTAAACAAAGAAACCAACTGATTTTGACTCAATTTATAATAAAACGTGAATATCTCGAATCTACGCGGTGGATCGATCTGATCCTTGCGCGGTTGTACTCAACAGCTCAAGTTGCGTTAGATTACCGTACGTTTATCATAGTTTGATACAGTAAACAAAGAACACCTTAATAATGGTCAATTCATAATAAAACGAGAAATTCTCCGAATTGTACGCGGTGGATCGATATGATTCCTTGCATATTTGTACTCGACAGCTCGAATTGCGTTAGATTACCGTACGTTTATCATAGGTTTGATATTAGTAATCAACGAAACCAACTGATTTTGACTCAATTTATAATAAAACGAGAAATTCTCTGAATAAACGCGGTGCATCGATCTAATCCTTGCATAGTTGTACTCAACAGCTCGAGTTGCGTTAGATTACCGTACGTTTATCATAGGTTTGATATTAGTAAACAACGAAAGCAACTGATTTTGACTCAATTTATAATAAAACGTGAATATCTCGAATCTACGCGGTGGATCGATCTGATCCTTGCGCGTTTGTACTCAACAGGTCAAGTTGCGTTAGATTACCGTACGTTATCATAGTTTGATACCAGTAACAAGAAACCCCTTTATAATGGGTCAATTCATAATAAAACGAGAAATTCTCTGAATAAACGGGTGCATCGATCTAATCCGCATAGTTGTACTCAACAGTCGAGTTGCGTTAGATTACCGTACGTTTATCATAGGTTTGATATAGTAAACAAAGAAACCAACTGATTTTGACTCCAATTTATAATAAAACGTGAATTCTCAGAATACGCGTGGATCGATCTGATCCTTGCCGTATACTCAACAGCTCGAGTTGCGTTAGATTACGTAGTTTATCAAGTTTTGATACAGTAAACAAAGACACCTTTATAATGGGTCAATTCATAATAAAACGAGAAATTCTCCGAATGTACGCAGTGGATCGATTAATCCTTGCATAGTTGTACTCGACAGCTCGAATTGCGTTAGATTACCGTACGTTTATCATGGTTTATATAAGTAACAACGAAACCAACTGATTTTGCTCAATTTATAATAAAACGAGAAATTCTCCGAATAAACGCGGTGCATCGATCTAATCCTTGCATAGTTGTACTCAACAGCTCGAGTTGCGTTTAGATTACCGTACGTTTATCATAGGTTTAATATAAGTAAACAACGAAACCAACTGATTTTGCTCAATTTATAATAAAACGTGAATATCTCCGAATCTACGCGTGGATCGATCTGATCCTTGCGTTGTACTCAACAGCTCGAGTTGCGTGAGATTACCGTACGTTTATCAAGTTTTGATACCAGTAAACAAAGAACACCTTTAATAATGGGTCAATTCATAATAAAACGAGAATCTCCGAATCTACGCAGTGGATCGATATGATCCTTGCGTATTTGTACTCAACAGCTCGAGTTGCGTTGATTACCGTACGTTTTATCATAGTTTGATAAGAAACAAAGAAACCAACTGGATTTTGACTTACATTTATAATAAAACGTGAATATCTCATAATCTACGCGTGGATCGATCTGATCCTTGCGCGGTTGTACTCAACAGGTCAAGTTGCGTTAGATTACCGTACGTTTATCATAGGTTTGATACAGTAAACAAGAACACCTAATTGGGTCAATTTATAATAAAACGAATTCTCTGAATAAACGCGGTGCATCGATCTGACCTTGCGTGTTTGTACTCACAGCTCGAGTTGCGTTAGATTACCGTACGTTTATCATAGGTTTGATATTAGTAAACCAATGAAACCAACTGATTTTGACTCAATTTATAATAAAACTGAAATATCTCCGAATCTACGCGGTGGATCGATCTAATCCCTTGCTATTGTACTCAACAGCTCGAGTTGCGTTAGATTACCGTACGTTTATCATAGGTTGATATAGTAAACAAAGAAAGCAACTGATTTTGACTCAATTTATAATAAAACGTGAATATCTCCGAATCTACGCAGTGGATCGATATGATCCTTGCGTATTTGTACTCGACAGCTCGAGTTGCGTTAGATTACCGTACGTTTATCATAGGTTTGATATAGTAATCAACGAAACCAACTGATTTTGATCAATTTTATAATAAAACGAGAAATTCTCTGAATAAACGCGGTGCATCGATCTAATCCTTGCTAGTTGTACTCAACAGCTCGAGTTGCGTTAGATTACGTACGTTTATCATAGTTTTGATACAGTAAACAAAGAACACCTGAATAATGGTCAATTCATAATAAAACGAGAAATTTTCTAAATAAACACGGAATGATCTCGAAATTACCGTGAATCGATTGATCCTTGCCGTTTGTACTCAACAGCTCGAGTTGCGTTAGATTAACCGTACGTTTATCAATAGGTTTGATATAAGTAAACAACGAAACCAAACTGAATTATTGACTCAATTTATAATAAAACGTGAATATCTCCGAATCTACGCGGTGGATCGATCTGATCCTTGCGTGTTTGTACTCAACAGCTCGAGTTGCGTTAGATTACCGTACGTTTATCAAAGTTTAATATAAGTAACAACGAAACCAACTGATTTTGACTCAATTATAATAAAACGAGAAATTCTCTGAATAAACGCGGTGGATCGATCTGATCCTTGCATAGTTGTACTCAACAGCTCGAGTTGCGTTAGATTACCGTACGTTTATCATAGGTTTTGATATTAGTAAAAAAGAAACCAACTGATTTTGACTCAATTATAATAAAACGTGAATATCTCCGAATCTACGCAGTGGATCGATATGATCCTTGCGTATTTGTACTCAACAGCTCGAGTTGCGTTAGATTACCGTACGTTTATCATAGGTTTGATATTAGTAAACAACGAAACAACTGATTTTGACTCAATTTATAATAAAACGTGAATATCTCGAATCTACGCGGTGGATCGATCTGATCCTTGCACCGTTGTACTCAACAGCTCGTTGCGTTAGATTACCGTACGTTTATCATAGGTTTGATATAAGTAAACAACGAAACCAACTGATTTTGACTCAATTTATAATAAAACGTGAATATCTCCGAATCTACGCGGTGGATCGATCTGATCCTTGCGCGGTTGTACTCAACAGGTCAAGTTGCGTAGATTACCGTACGTTTATCATAGTTTTGATACCAGTAAACAAAGAACACCTTTAATAATGGGTCAATTCATAATAAAACGAGAAATTCTCCGAATCTACGCAGTGGATCGATATGATCCTTGCATATTTGTACTCAACAGCTCGAGTTGCGTTAGATTACCGTACGTTTATCATAGGTTTGATATTAGTAAACAAAGAAACCAACTGATTTTGACTCAATTTATAATAAAACGTGAATATCTCCGAATCTACGCAGTGGATCGATATGATCCTTGCGTATTTGTACTCAACAGCTCGAATTGCGTTAGATTACCGTACGTTTATCATAGGTTGATATTAGTAATCAACGAAACCAACTGATTTTGACTCAATTTATAATAAAACGAGAAATTCTCTGAATAAACCGGGGCATCGATCTGATCCTTGCATAGTTGTACTCAACAGCTCGAGTTGCGTTAGATTACCGTACTTTATCATAGGTTTGATATTAGTAAACAAGGAAACCACTGATTTTGACTCAATTTATAATAAAACGTAAATCTCCGAATCTCGCAGTGATCGATCTGATCCTTGCGGTTTGTACTCAACAGCTCGATTGCGTTAGATTACCGTACGTTTATCATAGTTTGATATAGTAACAAGAAACAACTGATTTTGACTCAATTTATAATAAAACGAGAAATTCCTGAATAAACGCGGGGCATCGATCTAATCCCTGCATAGTTGTACTCAACAGCTCGAGTTGCGTTAGATTACCGTACGTTATCATAGGTTTGATATTAGTAACAAAGAAGCAACTGATTTTGACTCAATTTATAATAAAACGTGAATATCTCCGAATCTACGCAGTGGATCGATATGATCCTTGCGTATTTGTACTCAACAGCTCGAGTTGCGTTAGATTACCGTACGTTTATCATAGGTTTGATATTAGTAAACAACGAAACAACTGATTTTGATCAATTTATAATAAAACGAGAAATTCTCTGAATAAACGCGGTGCATCGATCTAATCCTTAGTTGTACTCAACAGCTCGAGTTGCGTTAGATTACCGTACGTTATCATAGGTTTGATATAGTAAACAAAGAAACCAACTGATTTTGACTCAATTTATAATAAAACGTGAATATCTCGAATCTACGCGTGGATCGATATGATCCTTGCGTATTTGTACTCAACAGCTCGAGTTGCGTTAGATTACCGTACGTTTATCAAAGTTTGATATAGGAAACAAGACACCTTTAAAATGAGTCAATTTATATAAAACGAGAAATTCTCCGAATCTACGCAGTGGATCGATCTAATCCTGCATAGTTGTACTCAACAGCTCGAGTTGCGTTAGATTACCGTACGTTTATCAAAGGTTTAATATAAGTAAACAACGAAACCAACTGATTTTGCCTCAATTTATAATAAAACGTAGAATATTCCGAATCTACGCGGTGGATCGATCTGATCCTTGCGGTTGTACTCAACGCTCGAGTTGCGTTAGATACGTACGTTTACATAGGTTGATAAAGTAAACAAGAAACCAACTATTTTCTCAATTATAATAAAACGAGAAATTCTCTGATAACGCGGTGCATCGATCTATCCTGCATAGTTGTACTCAACAGCTCGAGTTGCGTTAGATTACCGTACGTTTATCATAGGTTGATATTAGTAAACAAAGAAAGCAACTGATTTTGACTTAATTTATAATAAAACGTGAATATCTCCGAATCTACGCAGTGGATCGATATGATCCTTGCGTATTTGTACTCAACAGCTCGAGTTGCGTTAGATTACCGTACGTTTATCAAAGGTTTGATATAGTAAACAACGAAACCAACTGATTTTGCCTCAATTTATAATAAAACGAGAAATTCTCTGAATACGCGGTGGCATCGATCTGATCCTTGCGTGTTGTACTCAACAGCTCGAGTTGCGTTAGATTACCGTACGTTATCAAAGGTTTATATTAGTAAACAAAGAAACCAACTGATTTTGCCTCAATTTATAATAAAACGTGAATATCTCCGAATCTACGCAGTGGATCGATATGATCCTGCTTGTATCCTAATGCGAAACGTACGTACATAGAAAAAACAAAAAAAAATAATTATAATAAACGAGAAATTCTCTGAATAAACCGTGCATGATCAATCCTGCATAGTTGTACTCAACAGCTCGAGTTGCGTTAGATTACCGTACGTTTATCATAGTTTTGATACAGAAACAAGAACACCTTTAAAATGGGTCAATTCATAATAAAACGAGAAATTCTCTGAATACACGGTGGATCGATCTAATCCTGCATAGTTGTACTCAACAGCTCGAGTTGCGTTAGATTACCGTACGTTTATCATAGGTTTGATATAGTAATCAACGAAACCAACTGATTTTGACTCAATTTATAATAAAACGAGAAATTCTCTGAATCAACGCGGTGGATCGATCTGATCCTTGCGTGTTTGTACTCAACAGCTCGAGTTGCGTTAGATTACTGTACGTTTACCATAGGTTTGATAACAGTAAACAAAGAAACCAACTGATTTTGACTCAATTTATAATAAAACGTGAATATCTCCGAATCTACGCGGTGGATCGATCTGATCCTTGCGCGGTTGTACTCAACAGGTCAAGTTGCGTGAGATTACCGTACGTTTATCATAGTTTTGATACCAGGAAACAAAGAACACCTTTAAAAATGGGTCAATTCATAATAAAACGAGAATCTCCGAATCTACGCAGTGGATCGATATGATCCTTGCGTATTTGTACTCAACAGCTTGAGTTGCGTTAGATTACCGTACGTTTATCATAGGTTTGATATTAGTAAACAAAGAAAGCAACTGATTTTGACTTAATTTATAATAAAACGTGAATATCTCAGAATCTACGCAGTGGATCGATATGATCCTTGCGTATTTGTACTCAACTGCTCGAGTTGCGTTAGATTACCGTACGTTTATCAAAGGTTTAATATAAGTAAACAACGAAACCAACTGATTTTGCCTCAATTTATAATAAAACGTGAATATCTCCGAATCTACGCGGTGGATCGATCTGATCCTTGCGCGGTTGTACTCAACAGGTCAAGTTGCGTTAGATTACCGTACGTTTATCAAAGGTATAATATTAGTAAACAAAGAAACCAACTGATTTTGCCTCAATTTATAATAAAACGTGAATATCTCCGAATCTACGCGGTGGATCGATCTGATCCTTGCGTGTTTGTACTCAACAGCTCGAGTTGCGTTAGATTACTGTACGTTTACCATAGGTTTGATAACAGTAAACAAAGTACACCTTTAATAATGGGTCAATTCATAATAAAACGAGAAATTCTCCGAATGTACGCAGTGGATCGATATGATCCTTGCATATTTGTACTCGACAGCTCGAATTGCGTTAGATTACCGTACGTTCATCATAGATTTGATATTAGTAATCAACGAAACCAACTGATTTTGACTCAATTTATAATAAAACGAGAAATTCTCTGAATAAACGCGGTGCATCGATCTAATCCTTGCATAGTTGTACTCAACAGCTCGAGTTGCGTTAGATTACCGTACGTTTATCATAGTTTTGATACCAGTAAACAAAGAACACCTTGAATAATGGGTCAATTCATAATAAAACGAGAAATTCTCTGAATAAACACGGTGCATCGATCTAATCCTTGCATAGTTGTACTCAACAGCTCGAGTTGCGTTAGATTACCGTACGTTTATCATAGGTTTGATATTAGTAATCAACGAAACCAACTGATTTTGACTCAATTTATAATAAAACGAGAAATTCTCTGAATAAACGCGGTGCATCGATCTGATCCTTGCGTGTTTGTACTCAACATCTCGAGTTGCGTTAGATTACTGTACGTTTACCATAGGTTTGATATTAGTAATCAACGAAACCAACTGATTTTGACTCAATTTATAATAAAACGAGAAATTCTCTGAATAAACGCGGTGCATCGATCTGATCCTTGCGTGTTTGTACTCAACATCTCGAGTTGCGTTAGATTACTGTACGTTTACCATAGGTTTGATAATAGTAAACAAAGAAACCAACTGATTTTGACTCAATTTATAATAAAACGTGAATATCTCCGAATCTTCACGGTGGATCGATCTGATCCTTGCACCGTTGTACTCAACAGCTCGAGTTGCGTTAGATTACCGTACGTTTATCATAGGTTTGATATTAGTAATCAACGAAACCAACTGATTTTGACTCAATTTATAATAAAACGAGAAATTCTCTGAATAAACGCGGTGCATCGATCTGATCCTTGCGTGTTTGTACTCAACATCTCGAGTTGCGTTAGATTACTGTACGTTTACCATAGTTTGATAACAGTAAACAAAGAAACCAACTGATTTTGACTCAATTTATAATAAAACGTGAATATCTCGTAATCTACGCGGTGGATCGATCTGATCCTTGCCGGTTGTACTCAACAGGTCAAGTAGCGTGAGATTACCGTACGTTTATCGTAGTTTTGATACCAGTAAACAAAGAACACCTTTAATAATGGGTCAATTCATAATAAAACGAGAAATTCTCTGAATAAACGCGGTGCATCGATCTAATCCCTGCATAGTTGTACTCAACAGCTCGTGTTGCGTTAGATTACCGTACGTTTATCAAAGGTATAATATTAGTAACCAAAGAAACCAACTGATTTTGACTCAATTTATAATAAAACGTGAATTTCTCATAATGTACGCGGTGGATCGATCTGATCCTTGCCGGTTATACTCAACAGGTCAAGTTGCGTTAGATTACCGTATGTTTATCATAGTTTTGATACCAGTAAACAAAGTACACCTTTAATAATGGGTCAATTCATAATAAAACGAGAAATTCTCCGAATGTACGCAGTGGATCGATATGATCCTTGCATATTTGTACTCGACAGCTCGAATTGCGTTAGATTACCGTACGTTTATCATAGGTTTGATATTAGTAATCAACGAAACCAACTGATTTTGACTCAATTTATAATAAAACGAGAATTCTCTGAATAAACGCGGTGCATCGATCTGATCCTTACGTGTTTGTACTCAACAGCTCGAGTTGCGTTAGATTACTGTACGTTTACCATAGGTTTGATAACAGTAAACAAAGAAACCAACTGATTTTGACTCAATTTATAATAAAACGTGAATATCTCGTAATCTTCGCGGTGGATCGATCTAATCCCTGCATAGTTGTACTCAACAGCTCGAGTTGCGTTAGATTACCGTACGTTTATCATAGGTTTGATATTAGTAAACAAAGAAAGCAACTGATTTTGACTTAATTTATAATAAAACGTGAATATCTCCGAATCTACGCAGTGGATCGATATGATCCTTGCGTATTTGTACTCGACAGCTCGAGTTGCGTTAGATTACCGTACGTTTATCATAGGTTTGATATTAGTAATCAACGAAACCAACTGATTTTGACTCAATTTATAATAAAACGAGAAATTCTCTGAATAAACGCGGTGCATCGATCTGATCCTTACGTGTTTGTACTCAACAGCTCGAGTTGCGTTAGATTACTGTACGTTTACCATAGGTTTGATAATAGTAAACAAAGAAACCAACTGATTTTGACTCAATTTATAATAAAACGTGAATATCTCCGAATCTACGCAGTGGATCGATATGATCCTTGCGTATTTGTACTCAACAGCTCGAGTTGCGTTAGATTACCGTACGTTTATCAAAGTTTTGATATCAGGAAACAAGGAGCACCTTTAAAAATGGGTCAATTCATAATAAAACGAGAAATTCTCCGAATCTACGCAGTGGATCGATCTAATCCCTGCATAGTTGTACTCAACAGCTCGAGTTGCGTTAGATTACCGTACGTTTATCAAAGGTTTAATATAAGTAAACAACGAAACCAACTGATTTTGCCTCAATTTATAATAAAACGTGAATATCTCCGAATCTACGCGGTGGATCGATCTGATCCTTGCGCGGTTGTACTCAACTGCTCGAGTTGCGTTAGAATACCGTACGTTTATCAAAGGTTTAATATAAGTAAACAACGAAACCAACTGATTTTGCCTCAATTTATAATAAAACGAGAAATTCTCTGAATAAACGCGGTGCATCGATCTAATCCTTGCATAGTTGTACTCAACAGCTCGAGTTGCGTTAGATTACGGTACGTTTATCATAGGTTTGATATTAGTAAAAAAGAAAGCAACTGATTTTGACTTAATTTATAATAAAACGTGAATATCTCCGAATCTACGCAGTGGATCGATATGATCCTTGCGTATTTGTACTCAACTGCTCGAGTTGCGTTAGATTACCGTACGTTTATCAAAAGTTTAATATAAGTAAACAACGAAACCAACTGATTTTGCCTCAATTTATAATAAAACGTGAATATCTCCGAATCTTCGCGGTGGATCGATCTGATCCTTGCACCGTTGTACTCAACTGCTCGAGTTGCGTTAGATTACCGTACGTTTATCAAAGCTTTAATATAAGTAAACAACGAAACCAACTGTTTTTGCCTCAATTTATAATAAAACGTGAATATCTCCGAATCTACGCGGTGGATCGATCTGATCCTTGCGCGGTTGTACTCAAAAGGTCAAGTTGCGTGAGATTACCGTACATTTATCATAGTTTTGATACCAGGAAACAAAGAACACCTTTAAAAATGGGTCAATTCATAATAAAACGAGAAATTCTCCGAATCTACGCAGTGGATCGATATGATCCTTGCGTATTTGTACTCAACAGCTCGAGTTGCGTTAGATTACCGTACGTTTATCATAGGTTTGATATTAGTAAACAAAGAAAGCAACTGATTTTGACTTAATTTATAATAAAACGTGAATATCTCCGAATCTGCGCAGTGGATCGATATGATCCATGCGTATTTGTACTCGACAGCTCGAATTGCGTTAGATTACCGTACGTTTATCATAGGTTTGATATTAGTAATCAATGAAACCAACTGATTTTGACTCAATTTTTAATAAAACGAGAAATTCTCTGAATAAACGCGGGGCATCGATCTAATCCTTGCATAGTTGTACTCAACAGCTCGAGTTGCGTTAGATTACCGTACGTTTATCATAGGTTTGATATTAGTAAACAAAGAAAGCAACTGATTTTGACTCAATTTATAATAAAACGTAAATATCTCCGAATCTACGCAGTGGATCGATATGATCCTTGCGTATTTGTACTCAACAGCTCGAGTTGCGTTAGATTACCGTACGTTTATCAAAGTTTTGATACCAGGAAACAAGGAGCACCTTTAATAATGGGTCAATTCATAATAAAACGAGAAATTCTCTGAATAAACGCGGGGCATCGATCTAATCCCTCCATAGATGTATTCAACAGCTCGAGTTGCTTTCGATTACCGTACGTTTATCATAGATTTGATATCAGTAAACAAAGAAACCAACTGATTTTGACTCAATTTATAATAAAACGTGAATATCTCCGAATCTACGCAGTGGATCGATATGATCCTTGCGTATTTGTACTCAACAGCTCGAGTTGCGTTAGATTACCGTACGTTTATCAAAGTTTTGATATCAGGAAACAAGGAGCACCTTTAAAAATGGGTCAATTCATAATAAAACGAGAAATTCTCCGAATCTACGCAGTGGATCGATCTAATCCCTGCATAGTTGTACTCAACAGCTCGAGTTGCGTTAGATTACCGTACGTTTATCAAAGGTTTAATATAAGTAAACAACGAAACCAACTGATTTTGCCTCAATTTATAATAAAACGTGAATATCTCCGAATCTACGCGGTGGATCGATCTGATCCTTGCGTATTTGTACTCAACAGCTCGAGTTGCGTTAGATTACCGTACGTTTATCATAGGTTTGATATTAGTAAACAAAGAAAGCAACTGATTTTGACTTAATTTATAATAAAACGTGAATATCTCCGAATCTACGCAGTGGATCGATATGATCCTTGCGTATTTGTACTCAACTGCTCGAGTTGCGTTAGATTACCGTACGTTTATCAAAGGTTTAATATAAGTAAACAACGAAACCAACTGATTTTGCCTCAATTTATAATAAAACGTGAATATCTCCGAATCTACGCGGTGGATCGATCTGATCCTTGCGCGGTTGTACTCAACAGGTCAAGTTGCGTTAGATTACCGTACGTTTATCAAAGGTATAATATTAGTAAACAAAGAAACCAACTGATTTTGCCTCAATTTATAATAAAACGTGAATATCTCCGAATGTACGCAGTGGATCGATATGATCCTTGCATATTTGTACTCGACAGCTCGAATTGCGTTAGATTACCGTACGTTCATCATAGATTTGATATTAGTAATCAACGAAACCAACTGATTTTGACTCAATTTATAATACAACGAGAAATTCTCTGAATAAACGCGGTGCATCGATCTAATCCTTGCATAGTTGTACTCAACAGCTCGAGTTGCGTTAGATTACCGTACGTTTATCATAGTTTTGATACCAGTAAACAAAGAACACCTTGAATAATGGGTCAATTCATAATAAAACGAGAAATTCTCTGAATAAACACGGTGCATCGATCTAATCCTTGCATAGTTGTACTCAACAGCTCGAATTGCGTTAGATTACCGTACGTTTATCATAGGTTTGATATTAGTAATCAACGAAACCAACTGATTTTGACTCAATTTATAATAAAACGAGAAATTCTCTGAATAAACGCGGTGCATCGATCTGATCCTTACGTGTTTGTACTCAACAGCTCGAGTTGCGTTAGATTACTGTACGTTTACCATAGGTTTGATAACAGTAAACAAAGAAACCAACTGATTTTGACTCAATTTATAATAAAACGTGAATATCTCCGAATCTACGCGGTGGATCGATCTGATCCTTGCGCGGTTGTACTCAACAGGTCAAGTTGCGTGAGATTACCGTACGTTTATCATAGTTTTGATACAGGAAACAAAGAACACCTTTAAAAATGGTCAATTCATAATAAAACGAGAATCTCCGAATCTACGCAGTGGATCGATATGATCCTTGCGTTTTGTACTCAACAGCTGAGTTGCGTTAGATTACCGTACGTTTATCATAGGTTTGATATTAGTAAACAAAGAAAGCAACTGATTTTGACTTAATTTATAATAAAACGTGAATATCTCAGAATCTACGCAGTGGATCGATATGATCCTTGCGTATTTGTACTCAACTGCTCGAGTTGCGTTAGATTACCGTACGTTTATCAAAGGTTTAATATAGTAAACAACGAAACCAACTGATTTTGCCTCAATTTATAATAAAACGTGAAATATCTCCGAATCTACGCGGTGCATCGATCTGATCCTTGCGCGGTTGTACTCAACAGGTCAAGTTGCGTTAGATTACCGTACGTTTATCAAAGGTATAATATTAGTAAACAAAGAAACCAACTGATTTTGACTCAATTTATAATAAAACGTGAATATCTCCGAATCTACGCGGTGGATCGATCTGATCCTTGCGTGTTTGTACTCAACAGCTCGAGTTGCGTTAGATTACGTACGTTTATCATAGTTTGATAACAGTAAACAAGTACACCTTTAATAATGGGTCAATTCATAATAAAACGAGAAATTCTCCGAATTACGCAGTGGATCGATTGATCCTTGCATATTTGTACTCGACAGCTCGAATTGCGTTAGATTACCGTACGTTTCATCATAGATTTGATATTAGTAATCAACGAAACCAACTGATTTTGACTCAATTTATAATAAAACGAGAAATTCTCTGAATAAACGCGGTGCATCGATCTAATCCTTGCATAGTTGTACTCAACAGCTCGAGTTGCGTTAGATTACCGTACGTTTATCATAGTTTTGATACCAGTAAACAAAGAACACCTTGAATAATGGGTCAATTCATAATAAAACGAGAAATTCTCTGAATAAACACGGTGCATCGATCTAATCCTTGCATAGTTGTACTCAACAGCTCGAGTTGCGTTAGATTACCGTACGTTTATCATAGGTTTGATATTAGTAATCAACGAAACCAACTGATTTTGACTCAATTTATAATAAAACGAGAAATTCTCTGAATAAAACGCGGTGCATCGATCTGATCCTTGCGTGTTTGTACTCAACATCTCGAGTTGCGTTAGATTACTGTACGTTTACCATAGGTTTGATATTAGTAATCAACGAAACCAACTGATTTGACTCAATTTATAATAAAACGAGAAATTCTCTGAATAAACGCGGTGCATCGATCTGATCCTTGCGTGTTTGTACTCAACATCTCGAGTTGCGTTAGATTACTGTACGTTTACCATAGGTTTGATAATAGTAAACAAAGAAACCAACTGATTTTGACTCAATTTATAATAAAACGTGAATATCTCCGAATCTCACGGTGGATCGATCTGATCCTTGCACCGTTGTACTCAACAGCTCGAGTTGCGTTAGATTACGTACGTTTATCATAGGTTTGATATTAGTAATCAACGAAACCAACTGATTTTGACTCAATTTATAATAAAACGAGAAATTCTCTGAATAAACGCGGTGCATCGATCTGATCCTTGCGTGTTTGTACTCAACATCTCGAGTTGCGTTAGATTACTGTACGTTTACCATAGGTTGATAACAGTAAACAAAGAAACCAACTGATTTTGACTCAATTTATAATAAAACGTGAATATCTCGTAATCTACGCGGTGGATCGATCTGATCCTTGCGCGGTTGTACTCAACAGGTCAAGTAGCGTGAGATTACCGTACGTTTATCGTAGTTTTGATACCAGTAAACAAAGAACACCTTTAATAATGGGTCAATTCATAATAAAACGAGAAATTCTCTGAATAAACGCGGTGCATCGATCTAATCCCTGCATAGTTGTACTCAACAGCTCGTGTTGCGTTAGATTACCGTACGTTTATCAAAGGTATAATATTAGTAACCAAAGAAACCAACTGATTTTGACTCAATTTATAATAAAACGTGAATTTCTCATAATGTACGCGGTGGATCGATCTGATCCTTGCACGGTTATACTCAACAGGTCAAGTTGCGTTAGATTACCGTATGTTTATCATAGTTTTGATACCAGTAAACAAAGTACACCTTTAATAATGGGTCAATTCATAATAAAACGAGAAATTCTCCGAATGTACGCAGTGGATCGATATGATCCTTGCATATTTGTACTCGACAGCTCGAATTGCGTTAGATTACCGTACGTTTATCATAGGTTTGATATTAGTAATCAACGAAACCAACTGATTTTGACTCAATTTATAATAAAACGAGAAATTCTCTGAATAAACGCGGTGCATCGATCTGATCCTTACGTTTTGTACTCAACAGCTCGAGTTGCGTTAGATTACTGTACGTTTACCATAGGTTTGATAACAGTAAACAAAGAAACCAACTGATTTTTGACTCAATTTATAATAAAACGTGAATATCTCGTAATCTTCGCGGTGGATCGATCTAATCCCTGCATAGTTGTACTCAACAGCTCGAGTTTGCGTTAGATTACCGTACGTTTATCATAGGTTTGATATTAGTAAACAAGAAAGCAACTGATTTTGACTTAATTTATAATAAAACGTGAATATCTCCGAATCTACGCAGTGGATCGATATGATCCTTGCGTATTTGTACTCGACAGCTCGAGTTGCGTTAGATTACCGTACGTTTATCATAGGTTTGATATTAGTAATCAACGGAAACCAACTGATTTTGACTCAATTTATAATAAAACGAGAAATTCTCTGAATAAACGCGGTGCATCGATCTGATCCTTACGTGTTTGTACTCAACAGCTCGAGTTGCGTTAGATTACTGTACGTTTACCATAGGTTTGATAATAGTAAACAAGAAACCAACTGATTTTGACTCAATTTATAATAAAACGTGAATTCTCCGAATCTACGCAGTGGGATCGATATGATCCTTGCGTATTTGTACTCAACAGCTCGAGTTGCGTTAGATTACCGTACGTTTATCAAGTTTGATATAGTAAGAAACCAAGAAAGCACCTTGATTTGGACGTCAATTTCATAATAAAACGAGAAATTCTCCGAATCTACGCGGTGGATCGATCTAATCCCTGCATAGTTGTACTCAACAGCTCGAGTTGCGTTAGATTACCGTACGTTTATCAAAGGTTTAATATAAGTAAACAACGAAACCAACTGATTTTGCCTCAATTTATAATAAAACGTGAATATCTCCGAATCTACGCGGTGGATCGATCTGATCCTTGCGCGGTTGTACTCAACTGCTCGAGTTGCGTTAGATACCGTACGTTTATCAAGTTTTAATATAAGTAAACAACGAAACCACTTGATTTTGCTCAATTTATAATAAAACGAGAAATTCTCTGAATAAACGCGGTGCATCGATCTAATCCTTGCATAGTTGTATCAACAGCTCGAGTTGCGTTAGATTACGGTACGTTTATCATAGGTTTGATATTAGTAAAAAGAAAGCAACTGATTTTGACTTAATTTATAATAAAACGTGAATATCTCCGAATCTACGCAGTGGATCGATATGATCCTTGCGTATTTGTACTCAACTGCTCGAGTTGCGTTAGATTACCGTACGTTTTATCAAAAGTTTAATATAAGGTAAACAACGAAACCCAACTGAAATTTTGCCTCAATTTATAATAAAACGTGAATTATTCCGAATCTTACGCGGTGGATCGATTGATCCTTGCATAGTTGTACTCAACAGCTCGAGTTGCGTTAGATTACCGTACGTTTATCAAGCTTTAATATAAGTAAACAACGAAACCAACTGATTTTGACTCATTTATAATAAACGGAAATCTTCCGAACTACGCGGTGATCGATCTGATCCTGCGCGTTGTACTCAACAGGTCAAGTTGCGTGAGAATACCGTACGTTTATCATAGTTTTGATACCAGGAAACAAAGAACACTTGAAAATGGGTCAATTCATATAAACGAGAAATCTTCTGAATAAACACGGTGCATCGATCTAACCTTGCATAGTTGTACTCAACAGCTCGAGTTGCGTTAGATTACCGTACGTTTATCATAGGTTTGATATTAGTAAACAAAGAAACCAACTGATTTTGACTCAATTTATAATAAAACGTGAATATCTCCGAATCTACGCAGTGGATCGATCTGATCCTTGCGTATTTGTACTCAACAGCTCGAGTTGCGTTAGATTACCGTACGTTTATCATAGGTTTGATATTAGTAAACAAAGAACCAACTGATTTTGACTCAATTTATAATAAAACGAGAAATTCTCTGAATAAACGCGGGCATCGATCTAATCCTTGCATAGTTGTACTCAACAGCTCGAGTTGCGTTAGATTACCGTACGTTTATCATAGGTTTGATATTAGTAAACAAAGAAACCAACTGATTTTGACTCAATTTATAATAAAACGTGAATATCTCCGAATCTACGCGGTGGATCGATCTGATCCTTGCGTATTTGTACTCAACAGCTCGAGTTGCGTTAGATTACCGTACGTTTATCAAAGTTTTGATACCAGTAAACAAAGAACACCTTTAATAATGTCAATTCATAATAAAACGAGAAATTCTCTGAATAAACGCGGGGCATCGATCTAATCCTTGCATAGTGTATTCAACAGCTCGAGTTGCGTTTAGATTACCGTACGTTTATCATAGTTTGATATCAGTAAACAAAGAAACCAACTGATTTGACTCAATTTATAATAAAACGTGAATATCTCGAATCTACGCAGTGGATCGATATGATCCTTGCGTATTTGTACTCAACAGTCGAGTTTGCGTTAGATTACCGTACGTTTATCAAGTTTGATACCAGTAAACAAAGAAAACCACTGAAAATGGTCAATTCATAATAAAACGAGAAATTCTCCGAATCTACGCGGTGGATCGATCTGATCCCTTGCATAGTTGTACTCAACAGCTCGAGTTGCGTTAGATTACCGTACGTTTATCAAAGTTTAATATAAGTAAACAACGAAACCAACTGATTTTGCCTCAATTTATAATAAAACGTGAATATCCGAATCTACGCGGTGGATCGATCTGATCCTTGCGCGGTTGTACTCAACAGTTCGAGTTGCGTTAGATTACCGTACGTTTATCATAGTTTTGATACCAGGAAACAAAGAACACCTTTAAAAATGGGTCAATTTCATAATAAAACGAGAGAAATTCTCCGAATCTACGCAGGGATCGATATGATCCTTGCGTATTTGTACTCAACAGCTCGAGTTGCGTTAGATTACCGTACGTTTATCATAGGTTTGATATTAGTAAACAAAGAAACAACTGATTTTGACTCAATTTATATATAAAACGTGAATATCTCCGAATCTACGCAGTGGATCGATATGATCCTTGCGTATTTGTACTCAACAGTCTCGAGTTGCGTTAGATTACTGTACGTTTACCATAGGTTTGATATTAGTAAACAAAGAAACCAACTGATTTTGACTCAATTTATAATAAAACGAGAAATTCTCTGAATAAACGCGGTGGATCGATCTAATCCTTGCATAGTTGTACTCAACAGCTCGAGTTGCGTTAGATTACCGTACGTTTATCATAGGTTTGATATTAGTAAACAAAGAAGCAACTGATTTTGACTCAATTTATAATAAAACGTAAATATCTCCGAATCTACGCGGTGGATCGATCTGATCCTTGCGTATTTGTACTCAACAGCTCGAGTTGCGTTAGATTACCGTACGTTTATCATAGTTTTGATACCAGGAACAAGGAGCACCTTTATTAATGGGTCAATTCATAATAAAACGAGAAATTCTCTGAATAAACGCGGGGATCGATCTGATCCTTGCAGATGTACTCAACAGCTCGAGTTGCGTTAGATTACCGTACGTTTATCATAGTTTGATATCAGTAAACAAAGAAACCAACTGATTTTGACTCAATTTATAATAAAACGTGATATCTCGAATCTACGCAGTGGATCGATCTGATCCTTGCGTATTTGTACTCAACAGCTCGAGTTGCGTTAGATTACCGTACGTTTATCAAAGTTTGATATCAGTAAACAAGGACACCTTTAAAAATTTTGGTCAATTCATAATAAAACGAGAAATTCTCGAATCTACGCAGTGGATCGATCTAATCCTTGCATAGTTGTACTCAACAGCTCGAGTTGCGTTAGATTACCGTACGTTTATCATAGGTTTAATTAAGTAAACAACGAAACCAACTGATTTTGACTCAATTTATAATAAAACGTGAATATCTCCGAATCTACGCGGTGGATCGATCTGATCCTTGCGTATTTGTACTCAACAGCTCGAGTTGCGTTAGATTACCGTACGTTTATCATAGTTTGATATTAGTAAACAAAGAAACCAACTGATTTTGACTCAATTTATAATAAAACGTGAATATTCTCGAATCTACGCGGTGGATCGATCTGATCCTTGCGTATTTGTACTCAACAGCTCGAGTTGCGTTAGATTACCGTACGTTTATCAAAGGTTTATATTAGTAAACAAACGAAACCAACTGACCCTCAATTTATAATAAAACGTGAATATCTCCGAATCTACGCGGTGGATCGATCTGATCCTTGCGCGGTTGTACTCAACAGCTCAGTTGCGTTAGATTACCGTACGTTTATCAAAGTTTGATATTAGTAAACAAAGAACCAACTGATTTTGACTCAATTTATAATAAAACGAGAATATCTCCGAATCTACGCGGTGGATCGATCTGATCCTTGCATATTTGTACTCAACAGCTCGAGTTGCGTTAGATTACCGTACGTTTATCATAGTTTGATATTAGTAAACAAACGAAACCAACTGATTTTGACTCAATTTATAATAAAACG
>NW_022279915.1:0-19298 GCF_009193385.2 Nasonia vitripennis
AATCAACACCTCGGCACATCGAAGGAACCCGAGTGAAGCGAGTATAAATCAAGCACCAAAACGATTAAACCCAGCTACCAAATGCTCCCCGAGATCAGTAATTTACTTAATCAACACCGTCGAAGGAAGGCGAGCAATGCGAGGATAAAATCTAAAACCAAAGTGCTTAAACCCAACTACACCACGCTCCCCCGAGATCAGTAATTTATTTAAATAACAGCTGGGCACATCGGAGGAAGGCGAGCAAAGCGAGTATAAATCAAAAACCAAAGCACTGGCACCCAACTACATCACGCCTCCCCGAACACAATCATTTATTTAATCAACACCTCGGCACATCGGAGGAAGGCGAGCGAAGCGAGTAAAATAAACAAAAACCAAAGTGCTTAAACCGCAGCTACACCACGCTCCCCGAGATCAGTAAATTTATTTAATCAACAACTCGGCACATCGAAAGGAAGCCGAGCGAAGCGAGTATAAATCAAGCACCAAAATGCTTAAACCCACCTACCCCATGCTCTCCAAGATCAGTAATTTTACTTAATAAACACCTCGAAGGAAGGCGAGCAAAGCGAGGATAAATCTAAAACCAAAGTGCTTAAACCCAACTACACCACGCTCCCCGAATCAGTAATTTATTTAAAGAACACTCGGCACATCGGAGGAAGCGAGCAAAGCGAGTATAAATTAAAAACCAAAGCGCTTAAACCCAACTACAAAACGTCCCACGAGCTCAATCATTTATTTAATCAACACTCGGCACATCGGAGGAAGGCGAGCAAAGCGAGTATAAATCAAAAACCAAATCAAAAACCAAAGCACTGACACCCAACTACATCACGCTCCCCGAACACAATCATTTATTTAAAAACACTCCTCGCACATCGAAGGAAGCCGAGTGAAGCGAGTATAAATCAAGCACCAAAACGATTAACCCAGTTACCAAATGCTCTCCGAGCTCAATAATGTATTTAATCAACACCTCGGCACATCGGAGGACGGCGAGCGAAGCGAGTATAAATCAAAAAACCAAAGTGCTTAAACGCAGCTACAGCACGCTCCACGAGCTCAATCATTTAATCAACACCTCGGCACATCGAAAGAAGCGAGCGAAGCGAGTATAAATCAAAAACCAAAGCGCTTAAACCCAACTACAACACGCTCCACGAGCTCAATCATTTATTAATCAACACCTCGGCACATCGGAGGAAGCGAGCGAAGCGAGTATAAATCAAGCACCAAAATGCTTAAACCCACCTACCCCATGCTCTCAAGATCAGTAATTTACTTAATAAACACCTCGAAGGAAGGCGAGCAAAGCGAGGATAAAATCTAAAACCAAAGTGCTTAAACCAACTACACCACGCTCCCCGAGATCAGTAATTTATTTAAAGAACACCTCGGCACATCGGAGGAAGGCGAGCAAAGCGAGTATAAATCAAAAAACCAAAAGCGCTTAAACCCAACTACAAAACGCTCCACGAGCTCAATCATTTATTTAATCAACACCTCGGCACATCGGAGGAAGGCGAGCAAAGCGAGTATAAATCAAAAACCAAATCAAAAACCAAAGCACTGACACCCAACTACATCACGCTCCCCGAACACAATCATTTATTTAAAAACTCCTCGGCACATCGAAGGAAGCCGAGTGAAGCGAGTATAAATCAAGCACCAAAACGATTAAACCCAGTTACCAAATGCTCTCCGAGCTCAATAATGTATTTAATCAAAACCTCGGCACATCGGAGGACGGCGAGCGAAGCGAGTATAAATCAAAAACCAAAGTGCTTTAAACGCAGCTACAGCACGCTCCACGAGCTCAATCATTTATTTAATCAACACCTCGCACATCGAAAGAAGGCGAGCGAAGCGAGTATAAATCAAAAACCAAAGCGCTTAAACCCAACTACACACGCTCCACGAGCTCAATCATTTATTTAATCAACACCTCGGCACATCGGAGGAAGGCGAGCGAAGCGAGTATAAATCAAAAACCAAAGTGCTTAAACGCAGCTACACCACGCTCCCCGAGATCAGTAATTTATTTAATCAACAACTCGGCACATCGAAGGAAGCCGAGTGAAGCGAGTATAAATCAAGCACCAAAACGATTAAACCCACTACCAAATGCTCTCCGAGATCAGTAATTTATTTAAAACACCTCGGCACATCGGAGGAAGGCGGAGCGAAGCGAGTATAATCAAAAACCAAAGTGCTTAAACGCAGCTACCACATGCTCCCGAGATCAGTATTTATTTAATCAACACCTCGGCACATCGAAAGAAGGCGAGCGAAGCGAGTATAAATCAAAACCAAAGCGCTTACACCCAACTACGGCACGCTCCCCGAGCTCAATCATTTATATAATCAACACCTCGGCACATCGAAGGAAGCCGAGTGAAGCGAGTATAATCAAGCACCAAACGATTAAACCCAGCTACCAAATGCTCCCCGAGATCAGTAATTTACTTAATCAACACCTCGAAGGAAGGCGAGCAATGCGAGGATAAAATCAAAAACCAAAGTGCTTAAACGCAGCTACACCACGCTCCCCGAGATCAGTAATTTATTTAATCAACAACTCGGCACATGAAGGAAGCCGAGCGAAGCGAGTATAAATCAAGCACCAAATGCTTAAACCCACCTACCCCATGCTCTCCAAGATCAGTAATTTACTTAATAAACACCTCGAAGGAAGGCGAGCAAAGCGAGGATAAAATCTAAAACCAAAGTGCTTAAACGCAGCTACACCACGCTCCCCGAGATCAGTAATTTACTTAATCAACACCTCGAAGGAAGGCGAGCAATGCGAGGATAAATCAAAAACCAAAGCGCTTAAACCCAACTACAAAACGCTCCACGAGCTCAATCATTTATTTAATCAACACCTCGGCACATCGGAGGAAGGCGAGCAAAGCGAGTATAAATCAAAAACCAAATCAAAAACCAAAGCACTGACACCCAACTACATCACGCTCCCCGAACACAATCATTTATTTAAAAACACTCCTCGGCACATCGAAGGAAGCCGAGTGAAGCGAGTATAAATCAAGCACCAAAACGATTAAACCCAGTTACCAAATGCTCTCCGAGCTCAATAATGTATTTAATCAACACCTCGGCACATCGGAGGACGGCGAGCGAAGCGAGTATAAATCAAAAACCAAAGTGCTTAAACGCAGCTACAGCACGCTCCACGAGCTCAATCATTTATTTAATCAACACCTCGGCACATCGAAAGAAGGCGAGCGAAGCGAGTTAAATCAAAAACCAAAGCGCTTAAACCCAACTACAACACGCACCACGAGCTCAATCATTTATTTAATCAACACCTCGGCACATCGGAGGAAGGCGAGCGAAGCGAGTATAAATCAAAAACCAAAGTGCTTAAACGCAGCTACACCACGCTCCCCGAGATCAGTAATTTATTTAATCAACAACTCGGCACATCGAAGGAAGCCGAGTGAAGCGAGTATAAATCAAGCACCAAAACGATTAAACCCAGCTACCAAATGCTCTCCGAGATCAGTAATTTATTTAATCAACACCTCGGCACATCGGAGGAAGGCGAGCGAAGCGAGTATAAATCAAAAACCAAAGTGCTTAAACGCAGCTACCACATGCTCCCCGAGATCAGTAATTTATTTAATCAACACCTCGGCACATCGAAAGAAGGCGAGCGAAGCGAGTATAATCAAAAACCAAAGCGCTTACACCCAACTACGGCACGCTCCCCGAGCTCAATCATTTATATAATCAACACTCGGCACATCGAAGGAAGCCGGAGTGAAGCGAGTATAAATCAAGCACCAAAACGATTAAACCAGCTACCAAATGCTCCCGAGATCAGTAATTTACTTAATCAACACCTCGAAGGAAGGCGAGCAATGCGAGGATAAAATCTAAAACCAAAGTGCTTAAACCCAACTACACCACGCTCCCCGAGATCAGTAATTTATTTAAATAACAGCTGGGCACATCGGAGGAAGGCGAGCAAAGCGAGTATAAATCAAAAACCAAAGCACTGGCACCCAACTACATCACGCTCCCCGAACACAATCATTTATTTAATCAACACCTCGGCACATCGGAGGAAGGCGAGCGAAGCGAGTATAAATCAAAAACCAAAGTGCTTAAACGCAGCTACACCACGCTCCCCGAGATCAGTAATTTATTTAATCAACAACTCGGCACATCGAAGGAAGCCGAGCGAAGCGAGTATAAATCAAGCACCAAAATGCTTAAACCCACCTACCCCATGCTCTCCAAGATCAGTAATTTACTTAATAAACACCTCGAAGGAAGGCGAGCAAAGCGAGGATAAAATCTAAAACCAAAGTGCTTAACCCAACTACACCACGCTCCCCGAGATCAGTAATTTATTTAAAGAACACCTCGGCACATCGGAGGAAGGCGAGCAAAGCGAGTATAAATCAAAACCAAAGCGCTTAAACCCAACTACAAAACGCTCCACGAGCTCAATCATTTATTTAATCAACACCTCGGCACATCGGAGGAAGGCGAGCAAAGCGAGTATAAATCAAAACCAAATCAAAAACCAAAGCACTGACACCCAACTACATCACGCTCCCCGAACACAATCATTTATTTAAAAACACTCCTCGGCACATCGAAGGAAGCCGAGTGAAGCGAGTATAAATCAAGCACCAAAACGATTAAACCCAGTTACCAAATGCTCTCCGAGCTCAATAATGTATTTAATCAACACCTCGGCACATCGGAGGACGGCGAGCGAAGCGAGTATAAATCAAAAACCAAAGTGCTTAAACGCAGCTACAGCACGCTCCACGAGCTCAATCATTTATTTAATCAACACCTCGGCACATCGAAGGAAGCCGAGTGAAGCGAGTATAAATCAAGCACCAAAACGATTAAACCCAGCTACCAAATGCTCTCCGAGATCAGTAATTTACTTAATCAACACCTCGAAGGAAGGCGAGCAAAGCGAGGATAAAATCTAAAACCAAAGTGCTTAAACCCAACTACACCACGCTCCCCGAGATCAGTAATTTATTTAAAGAACAGCTCGGCACATCGGAGGAAGGCGAGCAAAGCGAGTATAAATCAAAAACCAAATCAAAAACCAAAGCACTGGCACCCAACTACATCACGCTCCCCGAACACAATCATTTATTTAATCAACACCTCAGCACATCGGAGAAAGGCGAGCGAAGCGAGTATAAATCAAAAACCAAAGTGCTTAAACGCAGCTACACCACGCTCCCCGAGCTCAATCATTTATTTAATCAACACCTCGGCACATCGAAAGAAGGCGAGCGAAGCGAGTATAAATCAAAAACCAAAGCGCTTAAACCCAACTACAACACGCTCCACGAGCTCAATCATTTATTTAATCAACACCTCGGCACATCGGAGGAAGGCGAGCGAAGCGAGTATAAATCAAAAACCAAAGTGCTTAAACGCAGCTACACCACGCTCCCCGAGATCAGTAATTTATTTAATCAACAACTCGGCACATCGAAGGAAGCCGAGTGAAGCGAGTATAAATCAAGCACCAAAACGATTAAACCCAGCTACCAAATGCTCTCCGAGATCAGTAATTTATTTAAAACACCTCGGCACATCGGAGGAAGGCGAGCGAAGCGAGTATAAATCAAAAACCAAAGTGCTTAAACGCAGCTACCACATGCTCCCCGAGATCAGTAATTTATTTAATCAACACCTCGGCACATCGAAAGAAGGCGAGCGAAGCGAGTATAAATCAAAAACCAAAGCGCTTACACCCAACTACGGCACGCTCCCCGAGCTCAATCATTTATATAATCAACACCTCGGCACATCGAAGGAAGCCGAGTGAAGCGAGTATAAATCAAGCACCAAAACGATTAAACCCAGCTACCAAATGCTCCCCGAGATCAGTAATTTACTTAATCAACACCTCGAAGGAAGGCGAGCAATGCGAGGATAAAATCTAAAACCAAAGTGCTTAAACCCAACTACACCACGCTCCCCGAGATCAGTAATTTATTTAAATAACAGCTGGGCACATCGGAGGAAGGCGAGCAAAGCGAGTATAAATCAAAAACCAAAGCACTGGCACCCAACTACATCACGCTCCCCGAACACAATCATTTATTTAATCAACACCTCGGCACATCGGAGGAAGGCGAGCGAAGCGAGTATAAATCAAAAACCAAAGTGCTTAAACGCAGCTACACCACGCTCCCCGAGATCAGTAATTTATTTAATCAACAACTCGGCACATCGAAGGAAGCCGAGCGAAGCGAGTATAAATCAAGCACCAAAATGCTTAAACCCACCTACCCCATGCTCTCCAAGATCAGTAATTTACTTAATAAACACCTCGAAGGAAGGCGAGCAAAGCGAGGATAAAATCTAAAACCAAAGTGCTTAAACCCAACTACACCACGCTCCCCGAGATCAGTAATTTATTTAAAGAACACCTCGGCACATCGGAGGAAGGCGAGCAAAGCGAGTATAAATTAAAAACCAAAGCGCTTAAACCCAACTACAAAACGCTCCACGAGCTCAATCATTTATTTAATCAACACCTCGGCACATCGGAGGAAGGCGAGCAAAGCGAGTATAAATCAAAAACCAAATCAAAAACCAAAGCACTGACACCCAACTACATCACGCTCCCCGAACACAATCATTTATTTAAAAACACTCCTCGCACATCGAAGGAAGCCGAGTGAAGCGAGTATAAATCAAGCACCAAAACGATTAAACCCAGTTACCAAATGCTCTCCGAGCTCAATAATGTATTTAATCAACACCTCGGCACATCGGAGGACGGCGAGCGAAGCGAGTATAAATCAAAAACCAAAGTGCTTAAACGCAGCTACAGCACGCTCCACGAGCTCAATCATTTATTTAATCAACACCTCGGCACATCGAAAGAAGGCGAGCGAAGCGAGTATAAATCAAAAACCAAAGCGCTTAAACCCAACTACAACACGCTCCACGAGCTCAATCATTTATTTAATCAACACCTCGGCACATCGGAGGAAGGCGAGCGAAGCGAGTATAAATCAAGCACCAAAATGCTTAAACCCACCTACCCCATGCTCTCCAAGATCAGTAATTTACTTAATAAACACCTCGAAGGAAGGCGAGCAAAGCGAGGATAAAATCTAAAACCAAAGTGCTTAAACCCAACTACACCACGCTCCCCGAGATCAGTAATTTATTTAAAGAACACCTCGGCACATCGGAGGAAGGCGAGCAAAGCGAGTATAAATCAAAAACCAAAGCGCTTAAACCCAACTACAAAACGCTCCACGAGCTCAATCATTTATTTAATCAACACCTCGGCACATCGGAGGAAGGCGAGCAAAGCGAGTATAAATCAAAAACCAAATCAAAAACCAAAGCACTGACACCCAACTACATCACGCTCCCCGAACACAATCATTTATTTAAAAACACTCCTCGGCACATCGAAGGAAGCCGAGTGAAGCGAGTATAAATCAAGCACCAAAACGATTAAACCCAGTTACCAAATGCTCTCCGAGCTCAATAATGTATTTAATCAAAACCTCGGCACATCGGAGGACGGCGAGCGAAGCGAGTATAAATCAAAAACCAAAGTGCTTAAACGCAGCTACAGCACGCTCCACGAGCTCAATCATTTATTTAATCAACACCTCGGCACATCGAAAGAAGGCGAGCGAAGCGAGTATAAATCAAAAACCAAAGCGCTTAAACCCAACTACAACACGCTCCACGAGCTCAATCATTTATTTAATCAACACCTCGGCACATCGGAGGAAGGCGAGCGAAGCGAGTATAAATCAAAAACCAAAGTGCTTAAACGCAGCTACACCACGCTCCCCGAGATCAGTAATTTATTTAATCAACAACTCGGCACATCGAAGGAAGCCGAGTGAAGCGAGTATAAATCAAGCACCAAAACGATTAAACCCAGCTACCAAATGCTCTCCGAGATCAGTAATTTATTTAAAACACCTCGGCACATCGGAGGAAGGCGAGCGAAGCGAGTATAAATCAAAAACCAAAGTGCTTAAACGCAGCTACCACATGCTCCCCGAGATCAGTAATTTATTTAATCAACACCTCGGCACATCGAAAGAAGGCGAGCGAAGCGAGTATAAATCAAAAACCAAAGCGCTTACACCCAACTACGGCACGCTCCCCGAGCTCAATCATTTATATAATCAACACCTCGGCACATCGAAGGAAGCCGAGTGAAGCGAGTATAAATCAAGCACCAAAACGATTAAACCCAGCTACCAAATGCTCCCCGAGATCAGTAATTTACTTAATCAACACCTCGAAGGAAGGCGAGCAATGCGAGGATAAAATCAAAAACCAAAGTGCTTAAACGCAGCTACACCACGCTCCCCGAGATCAGTAATTTATTTAATCAACAACTCGGCACATCGAAGGAAGCCGAGCGAAGCGAGTATAAATCAAGCACCAAAATGCTTAAACCCACCTACCCCATGCTCTCCAAGATCAGTAATTTACTTAATAAACACCTCGAAGGAAGGCGAGCAAAGCGAGGATAAAATCTAAAACCAAAGTGCTTAAACCCAACTACACCACGCTCCCCGAGATCAGTAATTTATTTAAAGAACACCTCGGCACATCGGAGGAAGGCGAGCAAAGCGAGTATAAATCAAAAACCAAAGCGCTTAAACCCAACTACAAAACGCTCCACGAGCTCAATCATTTATTTAATCAACACCTCGGCACATCGGAGGAAGGCGAGCAAAGCGAGTATAAATCAAAAACCAAATCAAAAACCAAAGCACTGACACCCAACTACATCACGCTCCCCGAACACAATCATTTATTTAAAAACACTCCTCGGCACATCGAAGGAAGCCGAGTGAAGCGAGTATAAATCAAGCACCAAAACGATTAAACCCAGTTACCAAATGCTCTCCGAGCTCAATAATGTATTTAATCAACACCTCGGCACATCGGAGGACGGCGAGCGAAGCGAGTATAAATCAAAAACCAAAGTGCTTAAACGCAGCTACAGCACGCTCCACGAGCTCAATCATTTATTTAATCAACACCTCGGCACATCGAAAGAAGGCGAGCGAAGCGAGTATAAATCAAAAACCAAAGCGCTTAAACCCAACTACAACACGCACCACGAGCTCAATCATTTATTTAATCAACACCTCGGCACATCGGAGGAAGGCGAGCGAAGCGAGTATAAATCAAAAACCAAAGTGCTTAAACGCAGCTACACCACGCTCCCCGAGATCAGTAATTTATTTAATCAACAACTCGGCACATCGAAGGAAGCCGAGTGAAGCGAGTATAAATCAAGCACCAAAACGATTAAACCCAGCTACCAAATGCTCTCCGAGATCAGTAATTTATTTAAAACACCTCGGCACATCGGAGGAAGGCGAGCGAAGCGAGTATAAATCAAAAACCAAAGTGCTTAAACGCAGCTACCACATGCTCCCCGAGATCAGTAATTTATTTAATCAACACCTCGGCACATCGAAAGAAGGCGAGCGAAGCGAGTATAAATCAAAAACCAAAGCGCTTACACCCAACTACGGCACGCTCCCCGAGCTCAATCATTTATATAATCAACACCTCGGCACATCGAAGGAAGCCGAGTGAAGCGAGTATAAATCAAGCACCAAAACGATTAAACCCAGCTACCAAATGCTCCCCGAGATCAGTAATTTACTTAATCAACACCTCGAAGGAAGGCGAGCAATGCGAGGATAAAATCTAAAACCAAAGTGCTTAAACCCAACTACACCACGCTCCCCGAGATCAGTAATTTATTTAAATAACAGCTGGGCACATCGGAGGAAGGCGAGCAAAGCGAGTATAAATCAAAAACCAAAGCACTGGCACCCAACTACATCACGCTCCCCGAACACAATCATTTATTTAATCAACACCTCGGCACATCGGAGGAAGGCGAGCGAAGCGAGTATAAATCAAAAACCAAAGTGCTTAAACGCAGCTACACCACGCTCCCCGAGATCAGTAATTTATTTAATCAACAACTCGGCACATCGAAGGAAGCCGAGCGAAGCGAGTATAAATCAAGCACCAAAATGCTTAAACCCACCTACCCCATGCTCTCCAAGATCAGTAATTTACTTAATAAACACCTCGAAGGAAGGCGAGCAAAGCGAGGATAAAATCTAAAACCAAAGTGCTTAAACCCAACTACACCACGCTCCCCGAGATCAGTAATTTATTTAAAGAACACCTCGGCACATCGGAGGAAGGCGAGCAAAGCGAGTATAAATCAAAAACCAAAGCGCTTAAACCCAACTACAAAACGCTCCACGAGCTCAATCATTTATTTAATCAACACCTCGGCACATCGGAGGAAGGCGAGCAAAGCGAGTATAAATCAAAAACCAAATCAAAAACCAAAGCACTGACACCCAACTACATCACGCTCCCCGAACACAATCATTTATTTAAAAACACTCCTCGGCACATCGAAGGAAGCCGAGTGAAGCGAGTATAAATCAAGCACCAAAACGATTAAACCCAGTTACCAAATGCTCTCCGAGCTCAATAATGTATTTAATCAACACCTCGGCACATCGGAGGACGGCGAGCGAAGCGAGTATAAATCAAAACCAAAGTGCTTAAACGCAGCTACAGCACGCTCCACGAGCTCAATCATTTATTTAATCAACACCTCGGCACATCGAAGGAAGCCGAGTGAAGCGAGTATAAATCAAGCACCAAAACGATTAAACCCAGCTACCAAATGCTCTCCGAGATCAGTAATTTACTTAATCAACACCTCGAAGGAAGGCGAGCAAAGCGAGGATAAAATCTAAAACCAAAGTGCTTAAACCCAACTACACCACGCTCCCCGAGATCAGTAATTTATTTAAAGAACAGCTCGGCACATCGGAGGAAGGCGAGCAAAGCGAGTATAAATCAAAAACCAAATCAAAAACCAAAGCACTGGCACCCAACTACATCACGCTCCCCGAACACAATCATTTATTTAATCAACACCTCAGCACATCGGAGAAAGGCGAGCGAAGCGAGTATAAATCAAAAACCAAAGTGCTTAAACGCAGCTACACCACGCTCCCCGAGCTCAATCATTTATTTAATCAACACCTCGGCACATCGAAAGAAGGCGAGCGAAGCGAGTATAAATCAAAAACCAAAGCGCTTAAACCCAACTACAACACGCTCCACGAGCTCAATCATTTATTTAATCAACACCTCGGCACATCGGAGGAAGGCGAGCGAAGCGAGTATAAATCAAAAACCAAAGTGCTTAAACGCAGCTACACCACGCTCCCCGAGATCAGTAATTTATTTAATCAACAACTCGGCACATCGAAGGAAGCCGAGTGAAGCGAGTATAAATCAAGCACCAAAACGATTAAACCCAGCTACCAAATGCTCTCCGAGATCAGTAATTTATTTAAAACACCTCGGCACATCGGAGGAAGGCGAGCGAAGCGAGTATAAATCAAAAACCAAAGTGCTTAAACGCAGCTACCACATGCTCCCCGAGATCAGTAATTTATTTAATCAACACCTCGGCACATCGAAAGAAGGCGAGCGAAGCGAGTATAAATCAAAAACCAAAGCGCTTACACCCAACTACGGCACGCTCCCCGAGCTCAATCATTTATATAATCAACACCTCGGCACATCGAAGGAATCCGAGTGAAGCGAGTATAAATCAAGCACCAAAACGATTAAACCCAGCTACCAAATGCTCCCCGAGATCAGTAATTTACTTAATCAACACCTCGAAGGAAGGCGAGCAATGCGAGGATAAAATCTAAAACCAAAGTGCTTAAACCCAACTACACCACGCTCCCCGAGATCAGTAATTTATTTAAAGAACAGCTGGGCACATCGGAGGAAGGCGAGCAAAGCGAGTATAAATCAAAAACCAAAGCACTGGCACCCAACTACATCACGCTCCCCGAACACAATCATTTATTTAATCAACACCTCGGCACATCGGAGGAAGGCGAGCGAAGCGAGTATAAATCAAAAACCAAAGTGCTTAAACGCAGCTACACCACGCTCCCCGAGATCAGTAATTTATTTAATCAACAACTCGGCACATCGAAGGAAGCCGAGCGAAGCGAGTATAAATCAAGCACCAAAATGCTTAAAACCCACCTACCCCATGCTCTCCAAGATCAGTAATTTACTTAATAAACACCTCGAAGGAAGGCGAGCAAAGCGAGGATAAAATCTAAAACCAAAGTGCTTAAACCCAACTACACCACGCTCCCCGAGATCAGTAATTTATTTAAAGAACACCTCGGCACATCGGAGGAAGGCGAGCAAAGCGAGTATAAATCAAAAACCAAAGCGCTTAAACCCAACTACAAAACGCTCCACGAGCTCAATCATTTATTTAATCAACACCTCGGCACATCGGAGGAAGGCGAGCAAAGCGAGTATAAATCAAAAACCAAATCAAAAACCAAAGCACTGACACCCAACTACATCACGCTCCCCGAACACAATCATTTATTTAAAAACACTCCTCGGCACATCGAAGGAAGCCGAGTGAAGCGAGTATAAATCAAGCACCAAAACGATTAAACCCAGTTACCAAATGCTCTCCGAGCTCAATAATGTATTTAATCAACACCTCGGCACATCGGAGGACGGCGAGCGAAGCGAGTTTAAATCAAAAACCAAAGTGCTTAAACGCAGCTACAGCACGCTCCACGAGCTCAATCATTTATTTAATCAACACCTCGGCACATCGAAGGAAGCCGAGTGAAGCGAGTATAAATCAAGCACCAAAACGATTAAACCCAGCTACCAAATGCTCTCCGAGATCAGTAATTTACTTAATCAACACCTCGAAGGAAGGCGAGCAAAGCGAGGATAAAATCTAAAACCAAAGTGCTTAAACCCAACTACACCACGCTCCCGAGATCAGTAATTTATTTAAAGAACAGCTCGGCACATCGGAGGAAGGCGAGCAAAGCGAGTATAAATCAAAAACCAAATCAAAAACCAAAGCACTGGCACCCAACTACATCACGCTCCCCGAACACAATCATTTATTTAATCAACACCTCAGCACATCGGAGAAAGGCGAGCGAAGCGAGTATAAATCAAAAACCAAAGTGCTTAAACGCAGCTACACCACGCTCCCCGAGATCAGTAATTTATTTAATCAACAACTCGGTACATCGAAGGAAGCCGAGCGAAGCGAGTATAAATCAAGCACGAAAATGATTAAACCCACCTACCCCATGCTCTCCCAGATCAGTAATTTACTTAATCAACACTTCGAAGGAAGGCGAGCAAAGCGAGGATAAAATCTAAAACCAAAGTGCTTAAACCCAACTACACCACGCTCCCCGAGATCAGTAATTTATTTAATCAACACCTCGGCACATCGGAGGAAGGCGAGCAAAGCGAGTATACATCAAAAACCAAATCAAAAACCAAAGCACTGACACCCAACTACATCACGCTCCCCGAACACAATCATTTATTTAAAAACACCTCGGCACATCGGAGGAAGGCGAGCGAAGCGAGTATAAATCAAAACCAAAGTGCTTAAACGCAGCTACACCACGCTCCCCGAGATCAGTAGTTTATTTAATCAACAACTCGGCACATCGAAGGAAGCCGAGGCGAAGCGTGTATAAATCAAGCACCAAAATACTTAAACCCACTACCCATGCTCCCGATCAGTATTTACTTTAAATCACCTCGAGAAGGCAGCAATGCGAGGATAAATCTAAAACCAAGTGCTAAACCCAACTACACCACGCTCCCCATCGAAAGGCACAACGAGGCGGCAAAGCGATAAAAAAAAAAAAAAAAAAAAGCACGATACAATCCCGAAAAAATCATTTATTTAATCAACACCGCACACGAGAAGCGACGAAGCGATATAATAAAAACCAAAGTGCTTAAACCGCACACACGCTCCGAGTCATAATTTATAATCAAACTCGGCAATCGAAGGAAGCCGAGCGAAGCGAGTAAAATCAACACGAAAATGATTAAACACCTACCCATCTCTCCAATCATAATTACTATCACACTCGAAGAGGCGAGCAAGCGAGATAAAAATCTAAAAACCAAAGTGCTTAAACCCAACTACACAACGCTCCCCGAGATCATAATTTATTTTAATCAACACTCGGCACATCGGAGAAGGCGAGCAAAGCGAGTATACATCAAAAACCAAATCAAAACCAAAGCACTGACACCCAACTACATCACGCTCCCCGAACACAATCATTTATTTAAAAACACCTCGGCACATCGGAGGAAGGCGAGCGAAGCGAGTATAATCAAAAACCAAAGTGCTTAAACGCAGCTACACCCACGCTCCCCGAGATCATAATTTATTTAATCAACAACTCGGCACATCGAAGGAAGCCGAGCGAAGCGAGTATAAATCAAGCACCAAAATGCTTAAACCCACCTACCCATGCTCCCCGAGATCAGTAATTTACTTAATCAACACCTCGAAGGAAGGCGAGCAATGCGAGGATAAAATCTAAAACCAAAGTGCTTAAACCCAACTACACCACGCTCCCCGAGATCAGTAATTTATTTAAAGAACACCTCGGCACATCGGAGGAAGGCGAGCAAAGCGAGTATAAATCAAAACCAAATCAAAAACCAAAGCACTGGCACCCAACTACATCACGCTCCCCGAACACAATCATTTATTTAATCAACATCTCGGCACATCGGAGGAAGCGAGCGAAGCGAGTATAAAATCAAAAACCAAAGTGCTTAAACGCAGCTACACCACGCTCCCCGAGATCAGTAAATTTTATTTAATCAACAACTCGCACATCGAAGGAAGCCGAGCGAAGCGAGTATAAATCAAGCACGAAAATGATTAAACCCACCTACCCCATGCTCCTCCCAGATCAGTAATTTACTTAATCAACACCTCGAAGGAAGGCGAGCAAAGCGAGGATAAAATCTAAAACCAAAGTGCTTAAACCCAACTACACAACGCTCCCCCGAGATCAGTAATTTATTTAATCAACACCTCGGCACATCGGAGGAAGGCGAGCAAAGCGAGTATACATCAAAAACCAAATCAAAACCAAAGCACTGACACCCAACTACATCACGCTCCCCGAACACAATCATTTATTTAAAAACACCTCGGCACATCGGAGGAAGGCGAGCGAAGCGAGTATAATCAAAAACCAAAGTGCTTAAACGCAGCTACACCACGCTCCCCCGAGATCAGTAATTTATTTAATCAACAACTCGGCACATCGAAGGAAGCCGAGCGAAGCGAGTATAAATCAAGCACCAAAATGCTTAAACCCACCTACTCATGCTCCCGAGATCAGTAATTTACTTAATCAACACCTCGAAGGAAGGCGAGCAATGCAAGGATAAAATCTAAAACCAAAGTGCTTAAACCAACTACAACCACGCTCCCCGAGATCAGTAATTTATTTAATCAACAACTCGGCACATCGAAGGAAGCCGAGCGAAGCGAGTATAAATCAAAGCACCAAAATGATTAAACCCACCTACCCCATGCTCTCCCAGATCAGTAATTTACTTAATCAACACCTCGAAGGAAGGCGAGCAAGCGAGTATAAATCTAAAACCAAAGTGCTTAAACCCAACTACACACACGCTCCCCGAGATCAGTAATTTATTTAATCAACACCTCGGCACATCGGAGGAAGGCGAGCAAAGCGAGTATAAATCAAAAACCAAATCAAAAACCAAAGCACTTAACACCCAACTACATCACGCTCCCCGAACACAATCATTTATTTAAAAACACCTCGGCACATCGAAGGAAGGCGAGCGAAGCGAGTATAAATCAAAAACCAAAGTGCTTAAACGCAGCTACACACGCTCTCCGAGATCAGTAATTTATTTAATCAACACTCGGCACATCGAAGGAAGCCGAGCGAAGCGAGTATAAATCAAGCACCATGCTTAAACCCACCTACCTCATGCTCCCCGAGATCAGTAATTTACTTAATCAACACCTCGAAGGAAGGCGAGCAAAGCGAGGATAAAATCTAAAACCAAAGTGCTTAAACCCAACTACACCACGCTCCCCGAGATCAGTAATTTATTTAAAGAACACCTCGGCACATCGGAGGAAGGCGAGCAAAGCGAGTATAAATCAAAAACCAAATCAAAAACCAAAGCACTGGCACCCAACTACATCACGCTCCCCGAACACAAATCATTTATTTAATCAACACCTCGGCACATCGGAGGAAGGCGAGCGAAGCGAGTATAAATCAAAAACCAAAGTGCTTAAACGCAGCTACACCACGCTCCCCGAGATCAGTATTTTATTTAATCAACAACTCGGCACATCGAAGGAAGCCGAGCGAAGCGAGTATAAATCAAGCACCAAAATGATTAAACCCACCTACCCCATGCTCTCCCAGATCAGTAATTTACTTAATCAACACCTCGAAGGAAGGCGAGCAAAGCGAGGATAAAATCTAAAACCAAAGTGCTTAAACCCAACTACACAACGCTCCCCGAGATCAGTAATTTATTTAATCAACACCTCGGCACATCGGAGGAAGGCGAGCAAAGCGAGTATAAATCAAAAACCAAATCAAAAACCAAAGCACTGACACCCAACTACATCACGCTCCCCGAACACAATCATTTATTTAATCAACACCTCGGCACATCGGAGGAAGGCGAGCGAAGCGAGTATAAATCAAAAACCAAAGTGCTTAAACGCAGCTACACCACGCTCCCCGAGATCAGTAATTTATTTAATCAACAACTCGGCACATCGAAGGAAGCCGAGCGAAGCGAGTATAAATCAAGCACCAAATGCTTAAACCCACCTACCCATGCTCCCCGAGATCAGTATTTATTTAATCAACACCTCGAAGGAAGGCGAGCGAAGCGAGGATAAAATCTAAAACCAAAGTGCTTAAACCCAACTACACCACGCTCCCGAGATCAATCATTTATTTAATCAACACCTCGGCACATCGAAGGAAGCCGAGCGAAGCGAGTATAAATCAAGCACCAAAATGATTAAACACCTACCCCATGCTCTCCCAGATCAGTAATTTACTTAATCAACACCTCGAAGGAAGGCGAGCAAAGCGAGGATAAAATCTAAAACCAAAGTGCTTAAACCCAACTACACCACGCTCCCCGAGATCAGTAATTTATTAAATCAACACCTCGGCACATCGGAGGAAGCGAGCAAAGCGAGTAAATAATCAAAAACCAAATCAAAAACCAAAGCACTGGCACCCAACTACATCACGCTCCCGAACACAATCATTTATTTAAAAACACCTCGGCACATCGGAGGAAGGCGAGCGAAGCGAGTATAAATCAAAAACCAAAGTGCTTAAACGCAGCTACACCACGCTCCCCGAGATCAGTAATTTATTTAATCAACAACTCGGCACATCGAAGGAAGCCGAGCGAAGCGAGTATAAATCAAGCACCAAAATGCTTAAACCCACCTACCCCATGCTCCCCGAGATCAGTAATTTACTTAATCAACACCTCGAAGGAAGGCGAGCAAAGCGAGGATAAAATCTAAAACCAAAGTGCTTAAACCCAACTACACCACGCTCCCCGAGATCAGTAATTTATTTAAAGAACACCTCGGCACATCGGAGGAAGGCGAGCAAAGCGAGTATAAATCAAAAACCAAATCAAAAACCACACTGGCACCCAACTACATCACGCTCCCCGAACACAATCATTTATTTAATCAACACCTCGGCACATCGGAGGAAGGCGAGCGAAGCGAGTATAAATCAAAAACCAAAGTGCTTAAACGCAGCTACACCACGCTCCCGAGATCAGTAATTTATTTAATCAACAACTCGGCACATCGAAGGAAGCCGAGCGAAGCGAGTATAAATCAAGCACCAAAATGATTAAACCCACCTACCCATGCTCTCCCAGATCAGTAATTTACTTAATCAACACCTCGAAGGAGGCGAGCAAAGCGAGGATAAAATCTAAAACCAAAGTGCTTAAACCCAACTACACAACGCTCCCCGAGATCAGTAATTTATTTAATCAACACCTCGGCACATCGGAGGAAGGCGAGCAAAGCGAGTATACATCAAAAACCAAATCAAAAACCAAAGCACTGACACCCAACTACATCACGCTCCCCGAACACAATCATTTATTTAAAACACCTCGGCACATCGGAGGAAGGCGAGCGAAGCGAGTATAAATCAAAAACCAAAGTGCTTAAACGCAGCTACACACGCTCCCCGAGATCAGTAATTTTTTATTTAATCAACAACTCGGCACATCGAAGGAAGCCGAGCGAAGCGAGTATAAATCAAGCACCAAAATGCTTAAACCCACCTACCCCATGCTCCCCGAGATCAGTAATTTACTTAATCAACACCTCGAAGGAAGGCGAGCAATGCGAGGATAAAATCTAAAACCAAAGTGCTTAAACCCAACTACACCACGCTCCCCGAGATCAGTAATTTATTTAAAGAACACTCGGCACATCGGAGGAAGGCGAGCAAAGCGAGTATAAATCAAAAACCAAATCAAAAACCAAAGCACTGGCACCCCAACTACATCACGCTCCCCCGAACACAATCATTTATTTAATCAACACCTCGGCACATCGGAGGAAGGCGAGCGAAGCGAGTATAAATCAAAAACCAAAGTGCTTAAACGCAGCTACACCACGCTCCCCGAGATCAGTAATTTATTTTATCAACAACTCGGCACATCGAAGGAAGCCGAGCGAAGCGAGTATAAATCAAGCACCAAAATGATTAAACCCACCTACCCCATGCTCTCCCAGATCAGTAATTTACTTAATCAACACCTCGAAGGAAGGCGAGCAAAGCGAGGATAAAATCTAAAACCAAAGTGCTTAAACCCAACTACACAACGCTCCCCGAGATCAGTAATTTATTTAATCAACACCTCGGCACATCGGAGGAAGGCGAGCAAAGCGAGTATACATCAAAAACCAAATCAAAAACCAAAGCACTGACACCCAACTACATCACGCTCCCCGAACACAATCATTTATTTAAAACACCTCGGCACATCGGAGGAAGGCGAGCGAAGCGAGTATAAATCAAAAACCAAAGTGCTTAAACGCAGCTACACCACGCTCCCCGAGATCAGTAATTTATTTAATCAACAACTCGGCACATCGAAGGAAGCCGAGCGAAGCGTATAAATCAAGCACAAAATGCTTAAACCCACCTACCCATGCTCCCCGAGATCAGTAATTTACTTAATCAACACCTCGAAGGAAAGGCGAGCAAAGCGAGGATAAAATCTAAAAACCAAAGTGCTTAAACCCAACTACACAC